>NC_079495.1:58142421-58442421 GCF_030052815.1 Hevea brasiliensis | reverse complement strand
TGAGTCCATATTGCATGAAATTGTGAGAAAATGATAAATTTATGGAGGGATGAAATTTCAGCAACCTTAAGGGAATGGTGATTTTGACAGTTTTGATTGATTTAAAATTTGCCTAGTAATGGTATTTGATAAGCATGTATGAATTAGAAGTTGAATTTACATGTGTAGTATAAAATTGAGAAATTGAAAGTTAGGGTTTTGAATCAAAATTAGGGGTTTCTTAAATTGTTGTTGAATTGATGTTATTAAGGTCAATTAATGACCATTTGATGTGGTTTGATCTTAAAATGGAGTTGGTTTTGGAGTTGAAATGTTAAAAGGAGAAGTGCTCCCTTTGTGCTGGAATTCTAGACTTTGAGTCCAATAGGTTTGGGCAGCCATAGGTAGAGTTATATAGCTTCAATTGGTGTAAGGTCAATTAGAGGTAAAACTAGGGACATAATGTCACATTTTTCATGAAGAGAGCCTGCCCAGAAACCCAACAAAAAGTGATCAAAAATTGGCTTGAATCTGGGTAACCATATGCTGGACCTGGAAAAATGATCATATGAACAGTGAATGTTCAAATGGGCATAACTCATTGTAGAGAGGTCCAAATGACCTGATTCTTGAACCTATGGAAAGCTTATACATATTAGAACATTCTCATGAAGAAAAGGAACACAAATTCTAACCCTAACCTAATCAAATTGCTAACCAAAGTTAGCTCAATAAAACTGCCAGAACCAAACTGACTAGAAAATCCAGGACATTGACTAATCTGACTAGTTGTGATAAAAATGCCATAACTTGGACTACAAAACTCCAACTGGAGTAATTCAAAAAGAGAATTAAAGTTAAGACATTAAGGAATAACTTTGACGAAGAAAGTGAGGTCAAATTTCTACTGTAGATTATCCTAATGTAACAGTGAACATAGGTTACAAAATCTGAAATTTTTGAAATACTCTTAGAATGACTTGATGTATGGTTGGCAATTAATGCCAACAATTTAACGAACCAAAATGTGGGATGAACTTGAATTTGAGACTTTTTTTTCCCATTATATATGGCATAACTAAGATTTAGTATGAATAGTATTGTAAATAGTAACCATAATGACACAAAGTAAAGAACCAATGCCTAAGATATTAATGTGCCCATGTATGCCTAGTTTTATAATTGGTTTGGATAGGTTGGCATGCCAATAGGGTTCTGACTTGCAGTACTACTTATGGCTCTGTGCTATTCTGTGATTTTTGGCTTTTATGGCCATTTTGTGATTTATGGCTTCCGGCCATTCCATTACTCTTTGATGCACGTGGCTTTATTCCCGATTAACATTATGGCTCTTTAGCCATTCTGTTGCACACCTTGCAGATACTATATAACCGATGGTGTGATGGCTCGAGGTACTTGATACCCAGTGCCAGTTTACCCATTTATCCAGTCCAGTCAACTTGTATAGGTTACTTCTGTATTAAAATAATTCCTAAAAATTCACTAATAAATAATGAATAGAAAAATCATTAAATTAAATATATTACAAACAGTTATCATAAATGCATCCTGTGTGGCATAATAGTATAATTTCTTTATTTCTAATTATTTAGTTATTTTTATATTATTATTGCACCACTAAGCATTATGCTTAGCACGTCGCTTTTTGCCACGCATAGGTACTGGAGACCAGGAGAGAGAATCTAGTAGACCTTAGACTGGGAATTGGAGATTTTGGATCTACATAGTATCGGATTGTGTCACTTGAGACTTGCAGTGCATTTTGGTAGGGTTCACCAGACACAGTTAGTTATTTTTGTGTATTGTAATTATTCATAAATTTTGTAATGTAAATTAAGAACTTTATGTAATTATTTTGTACATTAATGTAAATTAATGAATTTTCAAACTTCATATATGAATTTATATGAATGGCTATGAATTGAAATGATTATTAAAAAATTGAATTTGAGATGAGAATGATGTTAATAATGAGAATATGTGTGATGATATGAAATTATTTTTAAACAGGTGGGAAATCTTCAAAATGTTAATAAAGTAGAGGAAACTCTGTCAATTTCTCTAATTAAATAAGTGAACTTAAATTATTAAAAATTAAATTAAATTAGCAGGAAATGTAATAAGATGAGATAAGGTACTCCGGCACAGAGTGTAACATGCTTTGCTCGGCTACACTAATGGTTTGTGTGTGAAACTGCCTCCATGCATACGTAGGAATCCGGCCACTAAAGGTTATTGGAGAACTAACTTAAATAAATTACAAAGTTTTGAGTAAAGATTAGAAATAAGAGAAAACACCTCATGGACCAATGGACAAAGAATGAAGAACCAATGGTTAAAAGCAAATAAAAGCAACCTTATCTTCTTCCTCCCAAGTAGCCGGCCAAACTCATCCTTCTTCCCCTTTCTTTTGTTTTCATTTCAGCGGCCCAAATTTTCTCAAATTAAAGAGGGAATCTCAAGTAAAAACCCAAAGCAAAGGGAACTAGAGATTTGGTGAAACAAGCTTCAAGAACCCTAACTCCTAAAAGGGTTTAATGGAGATTTGAAGGAAAAAGGAGGGGTAGCAGTTGGTTCACAACTAAGGTTAGTGCTATAGCCTTTATTTTTTATCATGTTTGAGTAGGAATATCACTAAGAATAAGGGAGAAATACATAGTAAAAAGGATAGCTAGTATGTGTGATGGAACTTTGGTTCTGCCAGTAGGTTGCAAGATTAGTCATATTTAGAAATTCATAACTTGAGCTAAAAAATTGGATTGCTGTGATCTTTATGTCTATGAAAACTTTGATGAATGCCCCAAAAATTTGTAGTTTTGTGCTAGACCTAATTCCCTTGTTAAGTTAGTGTTTGAAGATAAAACTTTTTATTGCTTAAATCTGGAAAATTAACTTGACAGTTTCCAAAAACAGGACAATCAATTTGAAAAATTCATAACTTGTGCTACAGAGCTAACAATAGCACAATTCTTGAATCTTTGGAAAGCTTAATGAATGCCCTAAAACTTTGTAGTTATGGCCAAGAATTGATTTTGCCGACTACCTAGTGATATTGTTACATTTCCAGTTACTACTCTGGATGTGATTTAAGTCTAGCGCAGGTTGCACATTTTTGTTCATAACTTGAGATGTAGATATGATTTTGATATGATTCAAATTGGAAATTAAAATAGACATTTGAGAGCTAAATTCTTGAAAATATGGCAGTAAAACCCTATTTCTATGATTTTTGGTGGAATTTTAAATTTGTTACTCTGTTTACTACAATTGACTATAAAATGTAACCGTGCATTTTTAATGATATTGATGGTGAGTGAGTTATGAATAAAAAGGGAAATTGTCAAGCATACCTTGATTGAATAAATTACATATAATATTGATAATGTGTATGCCCATTACATAACACCCCTTACCCGATCTATAGTGTAGCCGAGCAAGGAATGCCACATTCTGTGCCGGAGCACCCTGTCTTAACTTACTCTAGCCATTATCCATTTTAGTTCACATTTATTTAAATCAAATTATTTTTAAGCGTTGAAACTGCCAGAGTTTCTCCTGTTTTATTGATATTTATCCTGTTAAAATATTCACCTATTTAAAATTTCAACATAACATTTTCTATAAGTTCAATTCGTAATCTCTTATTCATCCATATCCATTTTCATCACAATCTATATCTTTAAACATTCATTTAATTCATTTATAAAAATACATATTTATTTGCAACTCAAAATTTAATTTACAACTATGTATCTAATTACAAGTACATAATCATGCATGTGAGGGCCCTTGCATCATACAAAAATAATGAGTGGAGGGACAACGACTCTACTGTAGATTAGGTTCCAATAACCCTTGTCCAATCTATACTATGCTTATCTCCGGTACCTACGCGAGAAAAATCCATCGCACTAAGCATTTCTGCTTAGTGGTGCAATAATAAAATGAAAATATACTATTCAAATAAAAATAAATATTTCATGTTTGTAGTAACATAAAAATAATACATTTCTAATTAATTATGAGTTCTTTCACATTTTGTTGATCTTTAAAGATAATTGTTTCGTTAGGATCTTTTCTATTCATTTGTTTAATACTCAACCTTCTTAACTCTTTTCAATGCCTAAGCAACCTATGACAAAACTGACTGAACTGGATATGTGGGTTTTACTAGCACTAGGTATTTGGTACCTCGGGCCGTTATACCATCGATCACATAGTGTCTACCCGATATGCAATATAATGGCTTAAGAGCCAAATAATCATAGATGTGGAATAATCATAACTAGCACTGGACACTTAGTGCCTTGGGCCTTCATACTTTCGGACATGTGAATGTCTACTAGGTATGCAATATAATTAGGCTTAAAAGCCATAGGCAGTACTGCTAAACTTATCCCTTCTTGGCATACCAATTTATCTAACCCATACACTAATGTCTAGGCATACATGGGCAATTTAACATCCTTAATCATTCAATGTTCTCACTATCTCATCATATGTATCATTCCAATCATAGTGGGAACATAAGTTCCAATCAAATATTCACATGGTACATATATTCATCAAATCATTGGTGTTAAATACAAATTACAATTCAAGTCATTTTTTGAATGTTTCATAAATTTCAAAATTTGTACTTTAACTTTCCTCATTGATTTGGCCATGATGCAGAATCAATTTAGACATACTTCCTTCATGAAAGTTGTAGATTTATGTCTGATGTTTAATTTGGCTTTGAAATCACTCAATTTGCATTTGTGTAGTTCAAGTTATGGCCATTTACCAAAACTAGTCCAGTGACCAATTCTAGGTTAAGGTCAGTCCAAAACAGGGCAGGTTTCTAGAACTAATTTGTCAAGCCATTTTGGTTAGGTTACAGTCATAATTTGACTCCATGTTCTTCATATGAATGGTTCCCCTGTGTCTCAGGGTTACACAAGTTTAAGAATCACTAAATTTGAAGTTTTGTAGAGTGAGTTATGGCTAATTGATCAACCCTTACTCACGGATGTAGTACCCTACAGATTTCAGGATTCCAGGTTTTCAGGTCAATATTGCACTTAATATTCAGATGTTTTAAACCCAGAATTAGAGCAAGGTCTCTGAAACAAAGTTGTAGGTCTATGTCTTAAGTTTCTAGATCATTTTGAATCATCTGATTTGGAGTTATATAATGAGAGTTATGCCCTAAATATCACACGGAGGTCAAAGGATACTTTGCTGGAATCTCAGGAAATTCTAGTTTCAATGTTTGGCAATTGTCCTAAATATTTGACCCATTTGCCCTAGGATTTTGTTCTGGGCCAAAACACAAAAGTTGTAGGTATGTGTCTTAGCTTTAATTTGGTTTAAGTTTCACAGTAATTAGATTTGTATAGCTCAACTTATAGCCAATTGAGCACACTGGACTCAAGCTATACAGAATCTGCCTCAACATACCACTTTACAATTCATCCATAATTTTGGCATCTCATTATCACATCACAGCATCTACATATCCAAGAGTTATAATGTACACTCAATTGAATTAATTAGGGCATAAATAAGAAAAACCCTAATCATACCAAACCATAACTAAATTTCTCAAAGCTTCAAAATTAAGAGAAAATAATAACACTAACCTTGTTCCTTAGTTTCAAACAACCTTCAATCACTCTTCAATTCAGTCAAACTTCACTTCCCCTTGTTGAACCACTTCTTGGCTGAAATTCTTGCTTTTTAAACTCTCAATTTCTTTTGGTTTTCCTGAGTGCTCTCTTCTTTTCAAGGCTTAATTTAGTTGTTTCTATTGATTTCCTAAAGAAATCATGGAAGAAACCTAGGGATTCAAGCTTGATTTTGTGTGTTAATAGAGGAAAGTGTATGAGGAAGAGAGAGAACAAGGGTGGACGGGAATGGAATATGAGGATGGCTGAAATTTCAGCTCAACTATTGATTTATATATTAATTTAATACCTAATGGCAATTTTGTAAATATGGAGAATGGCAATTTTGTAATTATCTTAAAATTTATAATCATTGAATTTTGACTTTTTAAATAATTATATTTAATTTTTATAATCTCAATTAATTAAATTAAATTCTGCTTAGGCACCTTGGGAGAGTGTTTAGCAGCCTAGAAAAAGAAAGAAAGTGAAGTTTAAGCTTAGGAAAATTCTGTTGAAAGATGTTAGTGCTACTTTCTTCCATATTCTTTTAGTAAACTTAAATTTGAGCATGAAAATGGAAAGAATTACAAGAAAAAAATAGAGAAATTATTCATGTTTGATGGAAGAAGAATTTTGGTCAGCATGTGTACCTATTGGAATTGATGAATTTAAATGAAATAAAATGTGTTTATTGGAGTTGCTTAGTAGGAATTTGTGATTGGATGTGTTAGATGGCATGGATAGTATGGAATGGACACTTTTGAAATTAGGGTTTGTGAAAAATTAGAGTTTTACTTATGTAATAGTATGTTAACCTTGTAATGGTCAATTAATGACAATTTGAATGTGTGTGAGGAGGAATTGAAGTGAGTAAGGATGTTGGAGTTAAGCTTAGGCATGCTGCCCTTGGTGACCTGCAGGATTGGTTGTGAGTCTAGCAGGTTTGGGCAGCCATAGATGGAGTTGTATAGGTTGAATTGGTGCAAGGCCAACTGGACTTGAAACTAGACATATAATGGCACAACTTGGGTGAAGAAACCCTGCCCAGAAAACCAAACCAAGTTGACCTAAAAATTACCCTAATCCAGGTGACCAACATGTTGTCCCTGGAAAATGACTAAATAAACAGTATTTGTTCAAATGGTCATAACTTAGTGTAGAAAAGTTCAATTGATCTGAAATTTTACCAGCAGAAATCTGAGACGTATACCTACAACTTTCATGCATAACATAAATCCAAATTCTGACCATAACCTAGACAAATTGCCAAGCAAACTTAGGTCACCAAATCTGGCAGAACCAAATTGCCCAGAAATTCTGGGTACAGGTCAATCCGGCCAGTTATGGTAAAATGACCATAACTTTAGCTACAAAACTCCAAATGGAGTGATTCAAAAAAATAAATATAACTATACACAATAAGGAACAACTTTTATGAAGACAATTTTTGTAATACTCCTATGTTCAGTAGTGCGTTCTACTGTTCCGGTGACCAGTGTTGTCTAGACAGCTAGGATGCCTAGAACTACACTTAGATATGGATGAGAAGACATAAAATAATAAAATACAAGAAAAACAAAAGAAAAATAATAGCAATGAAATGTAACCAAGTTAAACGAGTCGAGAACCCTAGCGATGGGTGACCATACTGGGAAGTTACGGCGTGGACCGTTGACTAGCCCTAGACTGCGGAGAACCCTGGAAAATATTTTTAGGACTTAAATAAATGTCTATTGAAGTATAAATATCAAAGAAAAATTAATTAATTAGTACAAAGAAAAAGTGAGAAATCGAAAAACGGACAAAACTCGGTGTTATCGAAAAATCGAGATTGCAACCCGAACAGGGGCATTGTGGTCATTTGACACCCCGAGTTGTCTTTTGACCTAAATGTTCATTAAAAATATATGATATTACACTTGGAAAATGTCATGAAAAATTAAATTAGTGGTACCTAATTCAAATAGCAAAAGATGGGAGCTTAATGTGAGAATTTGGAAAATTAAGAATAAACAAACATTAATTCTCACTTAGTGCTCCACTCACCTCACCTAAGTGGACCATTACACATCTTTTGGGCAGAAATAACTCACCTTCTTCAACCTTGGATAGCCAGCCAAATTGCTCTTGAAAGGAAACCTCCATGGCCGCACTTCACAAGCTCCATGCAAGCTTCAATCCTTCATCTCCAAGCCAATTTCCTTACACTTCCCTTCACTAAAATTGTTCTACACCACTTGGGCAGTAGATAGGCAGCAAGAAAATCAAGTTTAGTCAAGGTTTTGAAGAGTGTCAAAAGTGGTAAGTATATATTTTTTGTTATTGTTTCATTAAACTTTATATAGATGTTATGGGTAGTTGAATTGTGGAAGGATTTTTGAAGTTTGATGAGTTAAGGGAGAGGTACATTTTTGGCAGCCATGGAACTTCAATAAGGGCAGTTTATCCTTGCATGTAAATGGTAGATTAAAGTGTTGATTAAGTATTTATGTGTGTAGGAATAAATTGGGTGATGTATACTAAATATATGTGAAAGTACACTTGATTTTGGAAGCTTGGAAGTAAATTGAAAGAGAGGTACAATTCGGCAAACTTGAAATGTATATCAAGATATGTTATTTTGTGGTTTGGTTTATGGAATTATATTGTTGAATTATGGTGCTTGTTATGGCAGCATGTACATATGTATAAAGGTGTGAGTTTGGACATGTAAATGAGCTAGGTCATGTGGTTAAATTGTTTGTAATTTAGACTTGGTAAATTCTGTACTATAATGTGCATATTGAGTGTGGTTATAAGCTGCCAAAATGACCAAAAATGAGTTGCTAAATGTGTTTATGTTATGGTACAAACCAGAAATGGCATGAAGGAAATGATTTGGTAAGTGTTGAATGTGTCCTTGGTATGTGATGAAGAGTATGTTGCAGGGCAGTGTGTATTTTGGCTTAGAACCTTAAGTGTGTGACTCCAATTGGTATGAGACCAATTGAAGGTGAAACTAGGCACAAAATGTGCCAACTTTCATGAAGGAAGCTTACCAAAATTCTGCTTGGAAGGTGACTTGAAAAATGACCGAATCTAGATTAGTGCATTTAAGGCCTGAAAATTGACCATTTGGGCAGCAGTTAGTATTTTGGCCATAACTCACTCAAAATAGGTCCAATTGACCTAAAAGTTTTACCATGAATAGTTAAGACATATATCTACAATTCTTATGAAGACACCAACGCCCAGAAATGGCCAGAATCAAGCCAAATAGCTTGCACAAGTTTGGGTCCAAAAACTGGCCGAACCAAAAGTGACTTAAAAATGACCTAAAATGAACATTTTGATGCATTCTGACCAGCATTGGTAAATTGACCATAACTTTGTCTACACAACTCAGAATGACCTGAAATTTTTCCCCGCGTGCAATAAGACATAGACCTACAAGTTTATAGTTTTGACCGAAACCCGAAAAGCAAGGGAACTAGGTCATCCGGCTAGCTCAAATTAGTATACCGGAATAAAGCAAATTGCAATAAAATGCAACATACATGAGAATAAATTGGGTAACATGTACCAACACTAAAAGGCTATCAAATGTGACATATTGGTAACATTAAAACTAATTCACCTAGAATGCATCGAGGGTCAACATCTTAGGTTGACTAAGGAAATAATAGAATTCAATAAGTTAATTATTAAGCATTATCATTAGAGACAGTTTAAATGAGTACTGAAACACTTCAAATTGTGTGTTTCAGTTAGCAAAGACTCAGGGAAGGGGAAGGAAACACTGAGTCAGAGCCAAGAGACAGTTATCAGAGGTTTGTGCACAACTAGTTTTTAACTTATTTTGTTCTGAATATTTCATATGATTAAATGAAGCTATTTTCCTTATGTATTATGTTTATCAGGTATTGGATTTAATTCAATGATTATTGAAATTATTATAGTATGTATGAATTTAGCTTTGTGAAATGGTATTTCCATATGTATTAAGCATTGTTGTGAATTGAATAAATTATGTTTTGGAAAATTATGATAGAACATGTTTTGAATTGTGATGGGCAATTTGCATGGAAAAATGCAAATTTATGATTTAAATTGTGATGAGCATAAAAATTATTGGATATTGGAATTGACTTTGAATCGAATTGTATTATGATTTATGCTCACTAAAAGGATTGTGATATTGTTTTATATCTCACTATAGATGCTTGACTAGGTTATTACCCGTCTCTCTCATTTATTGAGAACATAATGGAGTTAGTTGTGTTTTGATTACCATGGTACGTGCACAGGCTTAGATTTTCCTCTTATTAGAGGTTAGATCTAAGTTTTATGTTATGGCCCTTTCGAAATATTCATTATTGTGGTATGTACTGTGCACGATGATTCGACCTCCCCGACCATAGGGAGTTAGAATCCGATTCGACCTCCATGATCATAGGGAGTTAGAATCACCCCGAAGATGGCCCTTTCGGATTAGTCTTGCATAGTTAGTGAGATAAAGAATGGTTTTTGAGATACAAAAATGGTTTTTGAGATAAAGAATGTTTTTGAATAGTAAATAATTGTGATTTCAATTATGATTTATGTCTAATTGATTTTGTTGGAATTACCTTAAATGGTTAGTTATGATTTGATAAATTGAACTTCGTGACCAAAGTCATTTTATATAAATGATTCATATTATTGGCAATGAATATTTTGAGTTTTGAAATTTTATGAATATCCAGATTTCCAAATTATTTGCTGTAATTTTTGTTAAGGTATATTGTACTATGTTTTAAATTATAGTTGTGCACCACTAAGTTCACCACTTAGCGATAGCTTTGTATGCTGTCATAGGTGAAAAGAGCATAGAGTAATTGAGTAAACTTCTTTGACGAGACATTCAGATCAGCTCCAGGTATAACCATGTACATAGGTTTTGATGTATGCATGTAATAATATGTATGTAAATTATTTGAGCAGTTATATAAAAACTCTTATAAAACATTTTGGTATGTAATTAAATGTAAATTATTGTAAATGTAAATTTGAGATTTCATTTACTTGAATAGTTTTGTAATATAAATTTTGAGTCTTGTAATCAATGAAATGTTTCTTTATGATGAGATTAGTTTGAAAATGAATTGATTGTTTATTGAGAATTGAATTGTGAATTGAAATGAAATTATTGGAGTTGTATTTGAGAAAACATATTGGGAGCATTTTCTTTTGCAGGATTGAAGAACTGTTTTCTCAAAATACAGCCGGCACTTTGCCGAAATTTAGAAAAAATTTTATAACACTAGATTTTAATCGATGATTTAAATTTCATAAAAATTGTTTTAAAATCCCTTGTAGTATATCTAATGGGTTATCGGTAGGCGAAGTACGGTAATTCATTAGGTGTACTACTGGATCATGTTACATCTTACAGGGGAGTAGGGTGTGACAATTTTTTCAAATTCCTACTGTACAAATGACCAATGGAAATCTGAAAATTGTAAAGTAACCACACTAAGCTTTGAAATGGTATTGGCAACTAATACCAACAACTGTAGAATGAAAAATGTGGTATCTTTGTGAACTTAGGTTCAATAAATTCATTATGTATTAAAAAGTCAACAATTTGAGTGAATAGTAATATAAAGACACAAAGTGTAAGAACTCTATTGTTAAAGAGAAATTAAGGCCATAAATTTGAAATCCATGAAATGTTCATGGATTGCTTGAAACATGAAAAGCAAGTCACCTAATTGATGTGAATAGGTAGTTAGGGCTTATATGCCCATCACAAATAGAATTCATAAAATGTATAAATGAGAAAGGAAAAAATGTTTTGAATACAATGGTACATGTGAACCATTGTTTTAAATTGTGATCAATATGAATAACATAATGAATGAATAAATGAACCATATTAATGTATGAATGAGACATTAGTTCTCATTATTGTAAAAAGGAAAGTACTTTGAGTACAATGATAAAAAAGGATAATTGATGTGAATTGTGATCATATATATGATCAAATGAATGTATACATTATAATTGAAAATTATTATGAAATAATGAAGTCATAAAACACAATACATTAGTATTTAATGATATTATGTGCCCTTGTATTGCCTAGGCATGTGTGTTAGATTTGATAGTTTGGCATGCCAATAGGGTATTATTTTAGCAGTACTGCGAAAGGCTTTATGCCTGTATTCATGGCTTTATGCCCGTATTCATGGCTTTATACCCGTATTCATAGCTTTATACCCGTATTCATAGCTTTATGCCCACATTCATGGCTTTATGCCCGCACTCATGGCTTAATACCTGATTATGTGTTATCATGGCTTTTTAGCTATACTGATTGCATACGTGATTGATGTTTTACGCCCCATGGTATGACGGCCCGAGGCACCGCAGTGTCCAGTGCCAACGACCCGTTATCTAGTTTAGTCAGCCTGTCGTAGGTTATTTGGGCAGTCTAATTTATTAAAATAAGTTATGAATATTAGTAATTAAAAATGCTATAAAGTAAATAAATGAGAAGAAGTTCTGAAATAAATTAGATTAGCTCCAAAAATTTGTTCCGTAGAATGATTTGAAGTAAATTAAACTAGTTTTAAAAATTTTAAATATTACGAAATGATTGTAAACAACTTAAAAAGTATCAAGGAAGTGATAAAAAGACTAGTAGAAGAATTATAACTTAAATAACATTACAAATGTGACTTTCATAAGAATATAAGTACAAGTATAAATTTTAGATTTATTTGTACATTATATAAATGATTATTGTAAACTTATGAAAGAAATGATTCTAGAGGGCAACATAAATGACGAAAGATATATTGTATGGAAAATTTCATATGAACCCAGTAAAATTCTTGAGTATAGAAAATATGCTCCAATTATTTTTACTTGTTATATTATTTCCTTATTATATTATTGCACCACTAAGCAGCAATGCTTAGCACGATGGATTTATTTCCTCGCGCAGGTACTGAAGTTAATGCCCCGCGAATACCAAACAGAGATTTTGGAGTTCTAATCTGCAGAGTGTTCAAGGTTGTCACCTCCTCAGCAATGCAAGTAGATAGGGCCCATATAGATCATATTATGTATTTTGTATATTATAATTAGTTATTATTTGTAATGTAAATTATGAATTATATGTTAAAATATAGATTATGGAACTGTAATTAATTTGTAGATCATGTAAATTATGAAATTATGTAATTATTTTGTAAATTATGTAAATTAAGGAAATTTGAAAATTTTGCTTATGTAATTTAAGATTGTTTACATATGAATTGAGTATGAATAGATTTGTACAAATGAGTATGTGAATTACAAGAATTGAATGTGAGATGAATATGATGAGCATGAATGATATTTTTATTGTAAAATATTATTGAAAATCTCAAGTAGGTGAATAGTGAAATATGTCAACTGATAATAAAATAGGGGAAACTCCGCTGGTTTCTCCATGGAAAATAATTGATATTAAAATATAACGAGATCAAATTATTAAAGGAATAAAGTAAGATAAGATAGGGTGCTCAAGCATCGAATGTAGCACACTTCGCTCGGCTACACTGTAGTCGGGTGAGGGTTGTTACACTCTGTCTCTATAGATGCCAATCCCAAGAATATAGGTTGCCTCCCCTAAGTCTTTCATGGAGAATGTATTTGATAACCATGTCTTTACAGTTGTCAACATACCTGTGTCATTACCCATTAATAGAATATCATCCACATATAAGACAAGGAAAGTGATAGCACTGTCACTAACCTTCTTATATACACATGGCTCATCCTCATTTTTGATAAAACCAAATGACTTAATGGCTTCATCAAAACGGATGTTCTAACTCCTCAAAGCTTGCTTCAACCCATAAATGGATCGCTTTAGCTTGTGCACTTTGTAACCATATTGGGATTCAAAACCCCTAGGTTGTTCCATGAAAATATTTTTTTTAATGTATCCATTGAGAAAAACTGTTTTAACATCCATCTGTCAAATCTCATAATCATAGTGTGCAGCTATTGCTAATAGAATCCTAATTGATTTAAGCATGGCTACAGGCGAGAAAGTCTCCTCATAGTCGATTCCTTGCCTTTGGCGAAACCCTTTCGCTACTAGCCTTGCCTTATAAGTCTCTACCTTTCCATCAGAACTAATTTTCTTCTTGAAAACCCATTTGTTCCCTATAGGTACAATACCTATAGGTACAATACCTTTAGGTAGGTCAACAAGATCCCAAACTTGATTCTTATACATGGAATCAATTTCGGATTTCATAGCATTAATCCATTTTGAAGAGTCTATATCTGATATAGCTTCTTCATAGGTAAGTGGATCATCTCCATGATCTACTTCTTCATGAGTAGACAACTCTTGTTCTTCTTCATGAAGAAAACAATATCTCACTGGTGGGTGAGATACCCTGGTTGATCTACGAGGAATAACTGTAGATGTTTCATCAATAAGTGTAGGTTGACTAGATGGATCTATATCCATTTAATCTGTTGGTTGGTTAGAATTCTCCAATTCTAACTCTATTTTCCTTCCTTTGCCTCCTTCTTAAACAAACTGTTGTTCAAGAAAAGTGGCATCTCTACTTATCGCAACCTTTTGTGATATAGGTAAATAAAAATAATATCCAAAACTATCTTTTAGATATCTAACAAATCGACCCTTTTCTTATCTGGTTTCCAATTTATCAGTGTTCAGCTTTTTGACATAAGCTGGACAACCCTAAATCTTAACATACTTAAGACTTGGTTTTCTTCCATGCCATATCTCATAAGGTGTGGAAGATACTGAAACACACAATTTTACAGTGTTTCAGTATCATAATTTATTATAAGTCCAAAAATAAATTCAAATCTATTTATATCTAACTTTAATATGCTTAACTTGACGTTTTTTAAAATTTGTATTTCGGGATTACTATTCACGATACTATTTAAGTCAATTTGTTGACTTTCTCATGCTTAATAGGTATGAGAATTTTAATTTCACCCTCATACCACATTTTGGTTACCTAATTTGTTGGTTTTGGTTGTTTCCTCAAATTTTAAGTCTCTTAGGTTAAATTTCCAAATTTCAGATTTGGTGTCCTATTTTGCACTATTCCATTGGTTAAGTTGCTGTTGAAATTTGTCTAAGTTTTCTTCATAGAAGTTGTTCTTTATTGTCTTAACTTTATTTTCCTTTTTGAATCACTCGATTTGGAGTTTTTTAGCCCAAGATATGACTATTTGAATGGGGCTAGCCAGATTTGGTGTTACCCAAAATTGTGGGCATTTTCTAGATATTGGCAGTTTTTGGTGTATTGGTTGCAGGTGGCTTTTCATATAGGTTATGGCCAAAATTTGGGTTTGTTTTCTTCATGAAAGTTGTAGGGCTATGTCTCAGCTTTCCATCAGTATAAGATTTAGGTCATTTGGACCTTCCTAGACCAAGTTATAGTCATTTAAGTAACTGCTATTCATTTGGTCATTTTTATACAGGGCAATGTGCCCAAATCCAGATTTGGCCTAATTGGTCACTGAGTTATGGTCATTTTCTGGGCATGATTCTTAAATGAAAAATGGTCCATTTTGTGTCTAGTTTCATTCCCAATTAGCCTCACACCAATTGGGTTGGTAAATTTTCAATTTTGGTCCCTGAAAGGGACCTAGGTCAAGCTGCCAGAATCTGATCACCAACCAATCCGAATTGAAACCTAGTTCTAGCAATTCACACACACCACAAATGGTCACAATTGACCATTTCTCAACTCAAGTAAGGTCAACTACATCAATTAACCAATTCTCAACTTTTTCTCCAATTTTTCAAAATGCTCAAAACCCTAATTACATAAAGATCAAATCTAATGCATTCAAAGTGCACATTTAATGTCTACATACTTCATTCAACCTAAACAACCAATCAAACACATCAAATCATCCATTTTAAACCCTAACCTAAGTTGGCTAAAATTCTCCTTTGGTCCCCCAATAAGTGTTTTCTTTTGATTTTAAGTTAAGATCTAAGCTACTTACACTAAAAACATAAGTATTAAACATAAATTTTAAATTCAAACCACTAACCTTTCTTTGATGTTCAACTCTTCAATTTCCCTCCTTATTTCTTCTTTCTTCCTTGCTCAATCAACTTCTCAAGTCAATTTATCAAGTTCTAATGGATTAATTTGGGGTCAAAGTAGGTTTAAGTGGTTGAAACCAAGCTTGGATTCAAGCTGTCAAGGTGTAATAATGGTGGCTAAGTGAGAGAGAGGAGGGGTGGCACACTTGGGAAGAAGAAGAAGAATGATTTTTTTCCTTTTTTTTAAGTATTTATGTTTTGTTTAAACAAGAATTAACTTGGTCAATTATGTAGGGAAAAATCAAAATTAGTTTTGACATCATGATGATGTCATCCAATGATGTAATAAACATTTTCAATTTTCTTTTTCTTTTGTATTTAGTTTTTCATTAGTTCTTTAATTTAATTCTTGATCCCGAAATTTTCTTTTCTACGATTTTATTGGACAGTTAGGTCAAGAGTCAGCTCTAGGAGTGAATTAACCAAATTGCCCCTCGCTGATTCAATCCGGTTTGCAAGTTATTCGATATTTCTTTCGGATCCCTGACCTAATTATTTGACCTGCTGAACAACTCTTTTTCATGATTTTCTCTTTTCCACTGTGTTCGCAATAGTCCTAAGGACCGAGCGTCACATTTTCCAGTTTGATATTTGAGTTAAGACTGACCTCGCAGTCATTTCCGGGAAAGGTCACCCATCGCTGTGACTCCCGGCTCATTTAACTTTTTATGCTTTTTTTTTTCTTCTTTATACTCAACTATTTGACAATTACTAATTATTTGCGTTCAGGGCTTATCTAGGTGTCTTAGACATGATTCTAATCCCCTTAATTGTCTGGACCGACACCGGTCACTGAAATAGTAAAATGTACCAGGCTATGCTAATAAGGGTGTTACAATTCTCCCCCCCCCCCCCCTAAAATAATTTCATCTCGAAATTTTTACCTGGTATCAGTCTCTAAACAGCTGTGGGTGCTGTCTCCTCATGTCCTCCTCTCGTTCCCAAGTAGCCTCCTAGCCTGAATGATGGTTCCACAACACTTTCACTAACGGTATCTGCTTGTTCCGTAGCTGCTTCACCTCATAAGCCAGAATCTCTATGGGTTCTTCCTCATATGTGAGGTCTGGATTCACTTCAATTTCTTCCACTGATAGTACATGAGATGGGTCAGATCTATAACGCCTCAACATTAATACATGGAAGACATTATGTATCTTCTCCAACTTTGGAGGTAGTGCCAAATGATATGCCAAAGAACCCACTCTCTCCAGAACCTCATATGGCCCAATGAAATGAGGACTCAGTTTCCCCTTTCTACTGAATCTCATAATTTTCTTCCAAGGGCAAACCTTGAGGAATACTTTGTCACCCACTACATATTCAATATCCCTTCTCTTCAGATCAATTTAGGACTTCTGACAGTCTAATGCAGCTTTGAGTCGATCTCTGATCAATCTAATTTTCTCTTCAGTCTGTCGAATAATTTCAGGCCAAATCATTTTTCTTTCACCCACTTCATCCCAACACAATGAGGTTCTACATTTTCTGCCATACAAAGCTTCATCTGGAGGCATTCCAATGCTTTATTGGTAGTTGTTGTTGTAAGCAAACTCAATTAGAGGCAAGTGTGTGTCCCAACTGCCCTCAAACTCAATCACACAAGCTCGTAGCATGTCCTCCAAAATCTGAATTACTCTCTCAGACTGGCCATCTGTCTGTGGGTGGAATGCCATGCTGAAGCTCAATCTAGTTCCTAGGGCTCTCTGAAGACTACCCCAGAATCTAGAAGTGAACCTAGGATCTGTCTGATATAATGGATACTGGCACTCCATGCAGTCTTACTATCTCATCAATGTACAACTTGGCCAATCTTTCTAAACTGTAGTCCATCTAGACAGGCAGAAAATGAGCAGACTTGGTCAGTCTGTCAATAATGACCCATACTGCATCATGGCTCTTCTGTGTCCTCGGAAGTCCCATCACAAAATCCATAGTTATTCTCTCCCATTTCCATTTCGGTACTGGTAGTGGATGTAACAAACCAGCTGGTACTTGATGTTCTGCCTTTACTTGCTGACAAGTTAGGTATTTGGAAACAAATTCTGCCATATCTCTTTTCATACCCATCCACCAGTAATGTTTTTTTAGCCCTCTATACATTTTTGTGCCACCAGGGTGCATAGCAAAAGAAGACTCATGTGCTTCCTTCAAAATGATTTGTCTCAAATCAACATCATTAGGAACGCACATTCTGCCCTTGTGAAGCAATAGGCCGTCATCTCTCACTGAGAACTCAGGTTTCTTGCCCTGTCTGACTTCTTCTAATAACTTCTGATATTTCTGATCATTTTGTGCAACCATTCTGATCTGATTAATCAACACTGGCTATACATGCCATACAACTACTGTCTACCCCTCATCATTAATCTCTAAGCTGGCATGCAATACTCTCAACTCATATACCATAGACAAAGGAGAAACCCGTAGACTTGCCATAGTCTTATGACTTAAGGCGTCAGCCACCACATTGGCTTTCCCTGGCTGATAGTCTATTAGACAGTCATAGTCTTTTATCCACTCTAACCATCTCCTCTGTCTCAAATTCAACTCTTTCTGGGTGCCCAGATACTTCAAACTCTTATGATCTGTGTAGATGTAGCACTTCTCTCCATACAAATAGCGTCTCCAGATCTTAAGAGCGAACACAATAGCTGCAAGCTCTAAGTCATGTGTCAAATAATTCCTCTCATGCGGTTTCAGCTGGTGTGATGCATAGGCAATGACCTTCCGCTCTTGCATCAGTACACAGCCTAACCCATTATGAGAGGTATCGCTATAAACTATGTATTCTTTACCCAGGGTAGGTAAAGTAAGGACTAGAGCTTCAGTCAAATATTTCTTCAACTCATCAAAACTCTGTTGGCATTTATCTGTCCACTAAAATTTTACATCTTTTCGAAGTAGCTTAGTCAATGGAGATGCCAACATGGAGAACCCCTTCACAAATCAGCGGTAGTATCTAGCTAAACCCAGAAAACTATGTATCTCTGTGATATTTCTGGGTGGTCTCCAATTAAGGACAACTTTTATCTTACTTGGATCTACCTTGATGCCCTCTACTAATACTATGTGCCCCAAGAAGGATATTTATTTCAGCCAAAATTCACACTTCGACAATTTGGCATATAGCTGTTTCTCCCTCAAAGTCTGCAGTACAATCCATAGATGTCTATCATGCTCCTCTGCACTCCTTGAGTAGACCAATATATCATCTATGAATACCACAACAAACTTGTCGAGGTATGGTCTGAAGATAGTGTTCATCAGATCCATAAAAGTAGCCGGAGCATTAGTTAACCCGAATGGCATGACCAAGAACTCATAATAGCCATAGCGGGTTCTAAGGGCAGTTTTAGGGATACTCTACTCTTGTACATTCAGCTGATAATAACCTGATCTCAAGTAAATTTTAGAGAGCACAGTTGCACCCCTCAACTGATCAAACAAGTCATCAATGCGGGGTAATGGATATCTATTCTTTATTGTCACCTTATTCAACTGCCGGTAGTCAATACATAAGTGGAGAGTGCCATCCTTCTTCTTAACAAACAGCACTGGCGCTCCCCAAGGTGACACACTAGGGCAGATAAAGCCCTTATCAAGTAGCTCTTGCAACTGCACTTTTAACTCTTTGAATTCTACTAGTGCCATTCTATATGATGTTATAGAGAATGGGTCCACACCAGGCATAACATCAATTTCAAACTGCACCTCTCTTTCTGGAGGTAATCCTGGCAACTCTTCAGGGAACACATCCAGAAAGTCACATACAGTAGGGGTGTCTCTTAGTGTTGGACTCTCGACTTGGGTGTCTATCACATGTGCCAAGTATGCTTGATACCCCTTTCTGATTATCCTTCTGGCTAGTGCAGCCGAAATGATGTTTGATGGCAATAAATGCCTCTCCCCATGCATTACCACATCACCGTACAGAGGAAGACCAAAAGTGACTGTCTTTAGTCTACAGTCAATCATGGCGTGATGCTTGGCTAACCAATCCATGCCCAAGAAGATATCATAATCTCTGAAGGGCATTTCAATCAAATCTACCAGAAAAACATGTCCTTGGATCACCAAAGGACAATCTCTATACATTCTGTTGACTCTGACCTCTTGTCCTAACGGACTTGTTACTAGCACTTCAAAACTCATCTTGACACAAGGAACAGAAAGAGAACTAACTATGCTAGCACTAACAGACGAATGGGTTAAACTCGGATCAAACAACACAAAGACATCCTGATCAGAGATAGAGAAAGTACCGGTTACAATATCGAAAGTCTCAGCCTCTTCCCGCTGTCTCATCGTGTAAACCCTGGCGAAAGCACTTCCTTGTGCTGACTGGCTAATGGTACCCTGACTGCTAGAAGCATTGCCTCTACCTCTACCTCTGCCTCTTCCTCTACTAACCGGTTGTGAACCTCTGGAAGCAAAACTCTGAATAAACCCTTTTGAAATAGTAGGAGCTAGCCCAAATCTACGGGTACTGGTGCAGTCCTTAGTGAGATGGCCCGTGCCTCCACAGTTAAAGCAAGCTCCTGTAGCCCAATAGCATTCTCCCCCATGAGTCTTGCCACATGTCTCATAGGGGCAGGGAGGATATGAACCCCTGGTCGACTGCTGACCAGACCTAGGTGGTCTCTGTCTAAAGAATCTGCCACTTCCGAACCTTCCACCTCTGCCTGATCCCCTAAATTTCTTTCTTTTTCTAGTATTACCACTAGAACTTTGCTCAACTGATTTTTCTCCTTTATCTTTCTCTGATTTCTCAATCTTCTTAGATTTCTCTTTCACTAGTGTCGCTTCTAATTCAATTCTTTCTACTTCCAGTGCGTGAGACATTAGATCAGAGAAGTTACTGTATTTAAAGCCGACCACTTGTACTCTTCAACTAGGCTTCAGGCCAATTTCAAACCTCTTGCACCTTTCTCTGCTGGTAGAAAGGAGACTCTCAGCATAGTGGCTTAAGTGAGAGAACTCCCTCTCATACTCTACCACTAATCTGTTGCCTTGTTTCAGACTCAAAAATTCTTGCAATTTCTGATCCACATATGCATCTGGGACATATTTCTATCTGAACTCTTTGTTGAAGTCATCCCAGGTCAATACTGGTGGTTCTACCAAGCTATGGGGGATGGTCTTCCACCAATCATATGCATCCCCTTAAAGTAGCGATACTGAATACTCAAATTTCAGTTCATCCAGGTAATGCAGTTTCTTAAATACTCTGTTCATTCTCTCCAACCACTGCTCTACCTTTAAAGGGTCTACTGTACCCTTGAATTCTGTCGCCCCATATTTCAACAATTTATCATACTGTCTGACTGGAGCCTGAGGTTGCACCACAGAAGTCTAGAGTGGAGCTTGAGTAGGCGTACCCCCAGCCATCTATTGAAACATTGTAGCCATTTGCTATGCAAACTGTGCCGGAAACTGTGGCATTTGTGGGGCTGGTGCCACAGACCCACTAAAATTTTGGATGGAGAGCTGGGGCTTCCCCTTGGGCCTCAGCCTCTACTGACTGCTCAACAGAGCGATCCCCTTCTTCCATTTCAGTTTGGAGTTAGGATATCTCCTGAACAAATAACACAAGGAGATTTCCCTCTGTTAGTTCATATTTATGTTGTAATGCACTGTACGTAACAAATAAGGACATTTAGCAGTTGTACTTATCAAAGAAAAGACACAAATTCACAAATCAAAACATACTTCAAAAAATTTGCTCTGATCCCACTAAAACATGTCACACCTCACCCCTCTATAAGGCATAACATGATCCCATAGTATATCTAATAAATTACCGACTCCGTCTACCAATAACCCATTAAATACACTACAAAGGATTTTTAAACAATTTTCTTACTCTTTGAAAGTGGTGAGCATTTATATCAAGTGTTAAAAACTGATAAGTGCATATTTATTAATTTTGCTCCCATCACATTTAGTGTTTTTAGTGCATTTTTATGTTTAATTCAGTTGGTTAAAATATATTTATCATTTAGACATATTTTTAGATAGTTTGTGGAATAATTGTGTTAAATGGAGAAATTTTCAGCATTTGACCTTTGCTGTATTTTTTAGCTGTTTCTAAAGTTGTGGGTCTCCAAATTAAGTGCTATTTAATCCATTGAAAAGCTAAGATAGAGCACTTCAAAAGATAAAGAGGGACCAAAGCCCAAATCAGTCTCCAAGGTTGACAAAATGAGCCATGAATCTATTGCAAAAGCCTAGACATTATGTGTCACGACGAGTTTTGGTATTTATTTTGTATCTAGAGTTTTAGATGTCCAAATGAAGCAAGCCCAAGCCCAATCAAACCTTAAGAGCCATCTCTACAACTTCTATGAGGGGCTGGATGCGAGATGAGACCATTTTAATTGTCAAAAATGGTAATGAAGTTGTCACTATGGGCTGGACCATCTGTCTGAACCAGTCCCAATTTTTGGGCCATAACTTGGGCTGTAGACCTTGGATTTAGGCAAATCAGCACCTGTTGAAAAGCTGAGAAATAGGGCTACAACTTTCTTGAAGAGGGCAGAAGCAGATTCAAAAAGGAAGTCACTGAAAATTGGCCTTGATTCCAGAGATGTGAATACAGGCTGAAAATCTGTCTTTTAAATTTCAAAACTTTTCCTAGTTTGGTTCCTATATTTGGGATTAAGTTTTTTACTATAAATACGTCTTTGGGAAACAGCTAAGAGCATCCAATTCAGACCTTCGTTCACTATTGAAGACCTTCATTCTCCATTCTCTTTTTAGATTTCTTCTTTATTTTTCCTTTATTTTTTTGTATGCCATGAACATGAGTGGCTAAGTTTTTAATTCAGTTCAAGGGATTCAAGTTCTTTTGTGTGATTTCTGAGACCAAGTTCTTAATTTAATTTATGTCTTTTTAAATATCTATTGTTTTCTGATTTAATTGTTTTTGATCTGTTGAATGATTTTCTAAAAAGGCCTATTAGTTAATTATTTGATTTGACCAATTGCTAGTTCATTTTCATAATCCGTAATTGTTGTGTAAGATTGAACATGAGTAGCAATTCGGTTTTATTGATTATGATCCAAGTTTTCGCTAATAACCTAAGAAAACAATAGGGTGGATTAAATGATTTATGCTTCATAAATTGTTGTTCAGCTTAACTACTTCCTTTTCTTAAAGCAGTTATTAATTTGATAAGGATTGCTTAATACCAACTCAGTTAATAATTAGAGTCAATAAGAGTGCTGGGCTCGAATTGATGAGTATAAGGAAGTCAAGGGTTTACCTCGCTATTTGGTAAATCTAGGTTAAGTATTCAATAAGATATAATTGTATTTCTTTTGTCTATGATCAAATCAATGCATTGGAATGCAAATTGCCTTGGACTGAAGTTTGTTTAATTGGAGAGTTTCTTATTTTTAGATCTTAATTTTGGATTTTTTATTTCTTCTTTGGATTGTGAATTAACCCCCCCCCCCCTCAACCTTTGTTTCTTTTTCCATTACACAAGTGCATGAAATTTAATAATTCAGTCTCTAGGGTTCGACCTAGATTTACCACTTACTGCAGAAAATATTTCATAATTGGTGATTTCAGTTAATTTAATTTCTAGTGGATTCGACACCCATCAAGAATTTTGGCGCTGTTACGGGGGACTGAAATTTATTGGAATTTGCATTTTTGTTATTAGGATATTTTGTTATTAATTCTGTTTGTGAAGTGTTGCTATTTTTAGGTTTTCGAAAGAAAAAAAATTAGGGTGTTACTATTCATTAAGAATTTTTGTTGAATTTGGAGGGCGGCCCATACCTATTTTGAAGGAAACGACACTCTGATCAAGACCAATCAATTCATAGGATTCCTTAGCCCCACCCTCTTGAGGCTAAATTCAATTGTTTTCTAGGGTTTTGAGGCATTTTTCTATTTTTACTTTGAATTCTCTTTGTTTATGACAAGAACTTCTTAATCTAGTGAGTTGATCTTTGATCCAAAAGTAGAAAAAACAGCTAAATGGTTGAGAAAATTGGCTAAACAAGCTAGGCAGATTTCGAGTACATCTGAAGGAGTCCAATCTCCAAAGGAGCTAAGTTCATATGCGGATTCATAGTCAAATTCCGAAAATGAAACCATAGCTGCTAGAACCTTGAAAGAGTTGGCTGCTTCTGATCTAAACTAACAGCCTTTATGTATTCAATACCCTGCTTTAAATGTTGCTTTTGAGTTGAAATCTGGACCAATCCATTTGTTGCCTAAGTTTCATGGTCTTGCAGGTGAGGATCCACATAAGCATCTAAAGGAATTTCATGTTGTGTGTTCCAGCATGAAACCTCAAGGAGTGTCAGAGGATCAAATCATGCTTCAAGCTTTCCCTTTCTCACTGGAGGGCATAGCTAAGGATTGGTTGTATTACCTTCCTTTTGGATCTGTCAACTCATGGAATGGAATGAAGCAAATATTTCTGGAGAAGTATTTTCCTGCTTCCTGTGCTGCCAACATATGAAAAGAAATTTGTGGCATCCAGCAGTATAATGGAGAGAGTTTGTATGAGTATTGGGAGAGATTTAAGAAAGCTGTGTGCAAGTTGTCCCCATCATCAAATAAGTGAGCAGCTTTTGATTTAGTATTTCTATAAGGGACTTCTACCAATGGACTGCAGTTGATAGATGCTGCTAGTGGAGAAGCTTTGGTTGACAAGACACCAGAAGAGGCAAGGAGGCTGATTGCTAACATGGCAGCAAATTCTCAGCAGTTTGGAATGAGAATGGATCACACACCCATAAAGGTTAATGAGGTAAGTATATCTAACCTTGAGAAACAATTTCTGATTTAACCTCTTTGGTGAGGCAGTTGGCTGTAGGGAACATGCAAACTATTAAGGTATGTGGAATTTGTTTAGGTTCAAGCCATGCTACTGATATGTGTCCTGCTTTACAAGAGGATGAATCAATGCAACATGCTAATACAGTAGGACATTATGGACAACCACAACACAGGTATGATCCTTATTCAAATACTTATAATCCAGGATGGTGAGATCATCCTAATCTTAGTTATGGGAATCAACCAGTGCAAAATCGATACCAGCAGCAAAGACCACAAGTGAATCAACCACCTCCGCCTCTGCCTCCCTCAAATCAAGGTATGTCACTTGATGAAATTGTTAAGGCTTTGGCTAACAATAACCAATAATTTCAATAGGAGACCAGAAATAGTATTCAAAACATAGAGAGGCAGATTGGTCAGTTAGCCTCATCTGTGAGTAACTTGGAAGCTCAAGGTTCTGAAAAGCTTCCATCACAAATAGTCATGAACCCTAGAGAAAATGCGAGTGTGATACTGTTGCGGAGTGGGAAAGAAGTTGATAACCAGGCTCCACATGAGTCAACGAAAAAGAAAAAGCAAGGAGAAAAAGAGTGTGAAGTTCCTGAAGTTAAGGTAAATACTGAACCTAAACTGAATAAGGTTAATAATTCTGTTCTTCCTCCATTCCCATGCAGGTTGGCTAAAAATAAGAAAGAAGAACAAGAGAAAGAAATTTTAGAGACTTTCAGAAAAATAGAGGTGAATATACCTTTACTTGATGCGATCAAACAAGTTCCTAAGTATGCTAAATTCCTCAAGGAATTATGCACTACAAAGTGTAAGTTGAGGAATAATAAGATGATCAGTGTGGGGGAAAATGTGTCGGCATTAATTCAGCAAAAATTACCCCCTAAGTGTAAAGATCCAGGTTCATTTTCTATTCCCTGCAGAATAGGTGATTCTAAATTTGAATGTGCAATGGCAGATTTAGGAGCATCTATTAATGTTATGTCAAATTCAGTTTTTCAAACTTTAAATTTGGGTCCTTTGAAAGAAACCAGTGTCATTATTCAGTTAGCTGATCGTTCTAATGCTTACCCATTGGCAGTAGTTGAGGATGTGTTGGTGCAGGTTGGAGAATTGATTTTTCCTGCAAATTTTTACATTCTGGATATGGAGGATAGTGTTCCCACATCAAAGTCATCTTTAATTTTGTTTGGAAGACCTTTCCTAAAAACTGCCAAGACAAAAATTGATGTGGATGATGGTACCTTAACTATGGACTTTGATGGAGAGACCGTCAAATTTAATATCTTTGATGCCATGAAGTATCCTGCTGATGATCATTCTGTCTTTTCTATTGATGTTGTTGATACAATTGTGCAGGGTGTCTTTGAGTTAAGCATGGAGGATGAGTTAGAAGTGGTGATTAGTCAAGGAATTCAAGAAATTAGTACCAATCCACCATTAAGTGTAGAGGTTTAAGAGGCAGTAATGGCATTGCAGTCATTACTGCCTGTTCCAAAAAGGTATGGAGTACCAAAGATTGACTTACCTGTATCTCACACAAAATTATTACCTTTTGTGGTGCAGGCACCAGTTCTTGAACTCAAGCCTTTACCTGAGCATTTAAAGTATGTTTACATAGGAGACAATGAGACACTTCCAGTTATCATCTCAAGTAATTTAACACGGATTCAAGAAGACAGATTGATCAGGGTTCTGAGAGTACACAAGTAAGCAATTGGATGGACAATAGCTGAAATCAAAGGTATAAGTCCTTCAGTGTGCAAGCACAGGATTTTACTGGAGGATAAGGCTAAACCAAGTAGAGAAGCTCAAAGGAGATTGAACCTACAGATGATGGAGGTTGTGAAGAAGGAGATTTTAAAGCTACTGGATGCAGGAGTTATTTACCCAATTTCAGACAACAAATGGGTAAGTCCAGTGCAAGTAGTGCCAAAAAAATCAGGAATCACTATGGTAGCAAATCAAGATAATGAACTTGTTCCAACAAGGATTCAGAGTGGATGGCGAATGTGGATAGATTACCGCAAGCTAAATTCAGCAATAAGGAAGGACCACTTCCCACTGCCATTCATTGATCAGATGCTTGAGCGGTTAGCAGGTAAGTTTTATTTCTGCTTTCTCGATGGCTTTTTTGGATATAATCAAATTGTGATTGCACCGGAGGATCAAGAAAAGACTACCTTCACTTGCCCTTTTGGAACTTTTGCTTTTAGAAGGATGCCCTTCGGGTTTTATAATGCACCTGCCACATTTCAGAGATGCATGATGTGACACCCCTTACCCGTCTACAGTGTAGCCGAGCAAGTTATGCCACACAATGTGCTGGAGCACCAATTTATATTGCTATTACAATTTATCCCTTTTTATTTGATTTATTTTCAATTTTGATAAATCTGAATTTATCCGCAAATTTTATAGAAAATCCGGTAGAGTGCCGGCTATAAATTAAAAAAAAAAAAACAGTTCTTCTGAACCTGTTTAAAAACACTTCCAAAATAATTTCCAAATCCAAACTCCATTATACACATTCAAGTCAAATCTCAAAATCTCAATCTCAAATCACAATACTATTTTCAAAACTTTTCTGTTCACTTCATCACTTGAAGCATATTCACAAATAATTCTCAACATTTCAGTTATCAACATACATTATGCAAAAAATTTCAATAGTATGAAATTTCATATATTTACATTAACACATAATTACAGGAGTTTATAATTAAAATCCAAACTAATACAAAATGCAAAATACAAAAGGGCCACCTATAGTCCTAATGTCCTACCAAATGCAGTGCAAATGTGAGGTGACTCTGAACCCCGGATGCAGCTCTGAAGGCTCACCCCGTTTGATGTCTGTTGGGCTTCCCCAGCTAGGTCTCCAGTACCTGCGCGTGGCAAAAGCAATGTGCAAAGCAATTCTGCTTAGTGGTGACAATATAAAATAAAATAAAATAGAATAAAATATGATAAAACAAATATGTAGAATGTGTGTTTACATTTTTGTTAGACTTAACTTCTGATATTATTTGTATTATTATACGATTAAAATTTTGGTAAGGTTCATTAACATTGCCCGAGTAACCCATACTAATTGACTGGACTGGATAAACGGGTAAACTGGCACTGGGTACTAAGTACCTCAGATCATCACACCATCGGTCACATTGTGTCTCCCGGTGTGTAACAGAACAGCTAATAAGCTGTAATAATCATCGAGGTTAAAACCCAAGTGTAATAATTCAAATAACATAGCCAAAGGCTATTATGTCACAAAATGGCATGGGAGCCATAAAACATAGAATGGCATGAAGCCATATGCAGTACTGCTAACAGAACCCTATTGGTATGCCAAGCTATCCAAACCAATCTTGTTAGGTATACTAGAGCATTTTACACTTTTAAGTTTTACAATTTTTGAATTTCAAGTTTTGGTGTTACTATTCACTTCATTAGTCAACCAAAATGTTGACTTTTGTATAGACAATAGGTACATTGGTTTTAATACTCCCAACATACCACAGTTTGCATTCAAAATTTGTTGGTATTGGTTGCCAATACCATTTCTAAGCTTAATGTTAATTAAGCAGAACTTTTAGTTTTCATACTTCATTTTTACTGTTCCATTGGTCATTTTTGCAATGGGAATTTGGCAAAATGATCAACATGAAAGTTTTTCCTTATTTTGTCTAGTTGAATTTCCTTTTTTGAATCACTCCATTTGGAGTTTTTTAGCTCAAGTTATGGTCCAAAAACCACAACTGGCCAAATTGAAATTTTTCTGGACTGACATATCTACAGTGCAGTGAACAGTGATTGCAACTCACTTGTTGGATAGGTTTTAGTCATAATTTGGGTTATTTCCTTCATGAAAGTTGTTGTTCTATATCTCATCTTGTTGCTGCTAAAATTTCAGGTCAATTAAACCATTCTACACTGAGTTATGGCCAAATGACCAAACACTGTTCATTTGGTCATTCTGCAGAAACAGACTACAGGTCACCCGGATTAGGGCAAGCTTTTGGTCCACTTGGTTTGGTTTTATGGGCATGGTTTCTTTACCAAAGTTGTTCCATTATGTGTCTAGTTTCATGTTCAATTGACCTTGCACCAATTGAACCTCTACAATTCAAGTTATGACTACCCAAACCTGCTGGACTCAAGTCCAATTATGTAGGTCACTCTAATGGCAGCCACACTAAACCCAATTCCCATCACTCAACACACTTCATTTTTTATTTAAACAGAACTAAATGGTCACTAATTAACCATTAAAACCTATTTTCATCATCACATGGTCAAAATCCCATTTTTTCACCCTAAATCCTAACTCACACATTACCATTCATGCATTTTCATTGCATTTCTTCAATCCACTTACAAGATGCACATTAAGGGCAGACATAATAACCTTTTAACTTCATTAAACTCATCACAAACAAACCCTAACCATGGCTGCCAAAAATCTAGGGTTTACATACAAATGGCATTCAACAATTTTTCTTTGTAATTTACGCTCGTTCAAAGTCCTTAACATGAATTTAAAATAAAATTCATGGTTAGGTCACTAACCTCTATGGAGTGAGATTTTCCCACTTGCTAAAGCTCTTGTTTTCCTCTTTTTTTTGCTCCCAAAAGAATCACCAAGGTGTAAGAGCAAGTTTTTGTGTTGACAATTAGGGTTTTTGGTGGAAGAAAGCTAGGGAAAATCAAGCTTAAAAAAGCTTGTTCATGGTGGCCATGGAGGAGTGGTTGACGTCAAGGAGAAGAAGAGAAGAAGGTATTTTGAATTTTTTTTTTCATTTTCAGCCCATTTAGTCTCTTTTATATAAAGTTATGCCATGTGTCAAGATTTGATTGGTTGGAAGATTTTTAATGACATCATTATGATGTCATAAGTCCATTTTCCTTCATTTACTCTAAATTTCTTGTCTATTTAATTGCAATTAAATTTTTAACAATATTTAATCATATTTTATGTTATATAAATTATTTATTTGACTGGAGAAGTTGGCCAAAAATTATCTCTAAAGACGAAATGACCAAAATGCCCTCTGTTTTGGCTTAACGGGCTAAAATGGTCTATACCGATTGAAAATTTTTTCTAAGTATTTTCTTGGCATTCTAATGCCTTAAGAATCTCTATGACCCTTCTCTGGAGTCCCAAAAATTATTTTATAATTTTTTCCCCTGGTCTAGGGCCCCTAGTTGCGAGAACCACAACTTCTCACTAGGTTACCCATCGCTAGGGCACCGGTTCATTTAACTTGGTTGTATTTTTTTTCTAAAATTTTTCCTAAATTTTTCTTATTAATATTTGAGTTAATTATGGTTCCTCACTTTAGTTTAAATATTTTTCCGGACGTTCTAGCTATCCGGACCGACACTAGTCACCGGAACAGTGGACTGTACGGACTAGCTAAAATGAGGATGTTACAACTCTTCCCCTCTAATAAAAATTTCGTCCTCAAAATTTACCTGATACAAACAGTTGAGGGAACTATTGCCTCATCATCTCTTCACTTTCCCAAGTTGCCTCCTCAGTGTTGTGGTGCCTCCAAAGCACTTTCACCAGTGGAATTTGTTTATTTCTCAGTTCCTTCACTTCCCAAGCTAGGATCTGTATAAGTTCTTCTGTATATGTCAAGTCCGGTTGGATTTCAATCTCTTCCATAGAAATGACACGTGAAGGGTCTGAGCAATATCTTCTCAGCATAGAAACATGGAATACATTATGAATTTTATCCAGTTCTGGTGGTAAAGCTAGCCGATAGGCCACTGGTTCCACACGTTCAATGACTTCATATGGGCCAACGAACTTAGGGGTTAACTTACCCTTTCTTACAAATCTCAGTACTTTCTTCCACGGTGAGACTTTGAGAAACACTTTATCACCAACTGCATACTCTATCTCTTTTCTCTTCAAGTCGGCATATGATTTCTATCTATCTAAAGCAACCTTCACGTTAGCTTTGATTATCTTCACTTTCTCCTCAGTCTGTTTCACCAGGTCTGGTCCTACCAGCTTATCTTCACCCAATTCAATCCAACACACTGGGGTTCTACATTTTCTCCCATACAGTGCTTCATATGGAGCCATTTGAATACTAGCTTGATAGCTATTGTTGCATGCGAATTCTGCCAGTAGGAGGTATCTATCCCAGCTCCCCTCAAACTCAATGACACAACTCCTTAGCATATCCTCTTGGATCTATCACATAATTCACATTGTTACTATCATTTCAATTTATTAATTGCGAAAATTCAATTAGTTCTTGGGTTTACCTAGATTACTCGTTTTGACTGTCCATCCGTCTGGGGATGAAAAGCCGTGCTAAAATGAAGTTGTGTGCCCAAGGCTTCTTGCAACTTTTTCCAGAATCTCGATATAAACCTTGGGTCTCGGTCATATATGATGGAAAGTGGGATTCCATGCAGTCTGACTATCTCACTGATATACAATTCTGCTAGCTTCTCCAGTGAGTAGTCAGTCCTAACTGGCAAAAAATGTGCTGACTTCGTCAATCTATCCACTATCACCCATACTGCATCATGCTTCCTTTGGGTGAGAGGTAGACCACTAAAAAAATCCATAGTGACCCGGTCCCATTTCCATTCAGGTATGCTTATAGGCTGTAGCAATCCTGATGGAACTTGATGTTCTGCTTTAACTTGCTGACATGTCAAACATTTAGTCACATAGTCAGCTATATCCCTCTTCAAACCAGGCCATCAATAATGAGGTTTCAAATCATTATACATTTTTGTACTTCTTGGGTGCATAGCATAAACACTAGTGTGTGCTTCTTTCAAAATACTAGTCTTCAGTTCCCCATCATCAGGTACACACACTCTTCCTCTGTAATACAGACACCCATCTGCTTTCACCTCATATTCAGTTTCCTTTTCCTCTAGAATTTTACCCACAATGGCCATTAATTTTTCATCTGCCCTCTGCCCATCTTGTATCTACTGTAGCAGGGTTGGCCTCACTTGCAACTCAGCCAAAATAGCTCCATCTTGAGCTAAGGACAGACAGGCATTTAGTAATCTTAAAGCTATGATGGACTTCCTGCTTAAAGCATCAGCAACTACATTTGCCTTCCCAGGATGATAATCTATCACACAATCATAGTCCTTTAGGAACTCAATCCATCACCTCTGTCTAAGATTGAGCTCCTTCTGGGTTGGCAAATATTTTAGACTCTTGTGGTCTGTATAGATGTAGCATTTTTCACTATATAAATAATGCCTCCATATCTTCAGTGCATTGCTGCTAACTCCAGGTCATGAGTAGGGTAGTTGTATTCATGTGGCGCTAACTGCTTGGAAGCATAGGCGACCACTTTCCCCTCTTGCATCAATACACACCCTAGCCCATTATGTGAGGCATTACTGTAGACCACAAAGTCTTTTCCCGACAGTGGCTGTGTTAACACTGGTGCTTCTATTAACATAGCCTTCAACCTCTCAAAACTGGCTTGGCACTTGTCGTTCCAGCCAAATTTCACATTCTTCTGCAACAACTTAGTCATTGGAGCAGTTATAAGAGAGAACCCCTTCACAAATCTTCTATAATACCCAGCTAGCCCCAAGAAACTTCTAACCTCGGTTGTATTTCTGGGAGGCTTCCACTCCATTACTACTTCTATCTTTTTGGGATCCACTCTAATCCCCTCAGCTGATACTATGTGTCACACCCTACCCCTCTGTAAGGCATAACATGATCCCGTAGTATACCTAATGAATTACCAACTCCGTCTACTGATAACCCATTAAATACACTACAAGGGATTTTCAAAACTTTTCTTACTTCTTTTACAGTGGTGAGCACTATTTATAGGTGTTAAAACCTTTTTGAACTGAAGTGATAGAATTGACACATTTGAATTATTTGGAATTTCTGTAAAAATTTTGGTAGAGTGCCCTCTGTATTTTGGATAAAACAGTTCTTCAGAAAACCTGTAAAAAAGCACTTCAATATGTATTTGCAAATCTCAACTCCAACATATTTCTCAACACAACATTTTTCCCAACTAAAATCAGCTTTTATTTTTCAAAGACTGATATAAAAGAAATATAATACAAAATTATTCAAGTAAATGAAATCTCAAATTTACATTTACAATAATTTACATTTAATTACATACCAAAATATTTTACAAGAGTTTCTATACAACTGCTCAAATAATTTATATACATATTATTACATGCATACATCAAAACCTATGTACATGGGTATACCTATGATATACCCGAGTGATCTGAATATATCTTCAAGGAAATTTACTTCTTGCTCTATGCTCTTCTTACTGCGACGACATACAAAGCTATCATTGAGTGGTGAACTCGATGGTGCACAACTATAATTTAAAACATAGTACAATATACATTGACAAAATTCTGATAAATAAATTGGGAATCTGAATACTCATCAAATTTCAAAACTCAAAATATTCGTTTCCAATAATGAAAATCATTTGTATAAATGACTTTGATCACAAAATTCAATTTATCAAATCATGACTAACCATTTAAGTAATTCCAACAAAATCAATTATACATAAACCATAATTGAAATCACAATTCCTTACCATTCAAAATCCATTTTGTATCTCAAAAATCATTATGTATCTCAAAAATCAATCTTTATCTCAAAAATCAATCTTTATCTCACTAACTATGCAAGACTAATCCGAAAGGGCCATATTCGATGTGATTGTAACTCCTATGGTGGGAAGTCGAATCGATTCTAACTCCCTATGGTCGGGAGGTCGAATCATCGTGCGATACCATCACAATAATGAATCTTCCGCAAGGGCCATAACGATAAAATAAACTTAGATCTAACCTCAAATCGGAGGAAAATCTAAGCGTGCACGTACCATGGTAATCAAAACACAACTAACTCCATTGTCTTCTCAACAAATGAGAGACGGGTAATAACCTAGTCAAGCATCTATAGTGAGATATAAAACAATATCACAATCCTTTCAGTGAGCATAAATCACAATACAATTCGATTCAAAGTCAATTCTAATATCCAATAATTTTTATGCTCATCACAATTCAAATCATAAATTTGCATTTTCCCATGAAAATTACCATAACAATTCAAAACATGTTCTATCACAATTTTCCAAAACATAATTTATTCAATCCATAACAATGCTTAATACTTGTGGAAATACCATTTCACAAAGCTAAATTCATACATACTATAACAATTTTCAGTAATCATTGAATTAAATCCAATGCTTGTTAAACATAATACATAAGAATAATATATCATTTAATCATATGAAATATTCAAAACAAAATCAGTTAAAAACTAGTTGTGCACAAACACAATTTAAAACAATAATGTACAATAGTCATAATTCATTTCAATTGAAAATTTCAAAAGAAATAGCCGTTGTGCACAAACCTCTGATGACTGTCTCCTGGTCTGGACTCAGTGTTTCCTTCCCTTTCCCTGAGTCTTTACTAACTGAGAAACACAATTTGAAGTGTTTCAGTAGTAAATTAAACTGTCTCTAACGATAATGCTTGATAAGTAGTTCACTGAAATCTATTATTTGCTTAATCACCTAATATATCGACTCTCGATGCGTTCTAGGTAAACTAGGTTTTAGTGTCACTAATATGTCACATTCGATAGTATTTTAGGGTTGGTACGTTTTACCAAACTCATTTCCTTGTTTAGTGCATTTTAATACAACTTCTTTGGATTAGGTATACTAGTTTGACCTAGCCGAATGACCTAGTTCCCTCGGTTTTCGGGTTTCGGTCAAAACTACAAACTTGTAGATCTATGTCTTATGGAACGCGGGGCAAAATTTTAGGTCAATCCGAGTTATGTTGACCAAGTTATGGTCATTTTACTATTGCTGGTCAAATGGCATCAAATTTGGTCATTTTAGGTCAATTTTGGTCAACTTTGGTTCGGCCAGTTTTTGGACCCGAACTTGTGCAAGCTGTTTGACTTGCTTATGGTCATTTCTGGGCTTTTGTGTCTTCATAAGACTTGTAGGTATGGATCTTAACTATTCATGGTTAAAATTTCAGGTCAATTGGACCTATTTTGAGTGAGTTATGGCCTAAATACTAACTGCTGCCCAATTGGTCAGTTTTCAGGTTTCACTTGCACTTAATCCGAATTGGTCATTTTTCATGCCACCTTGCAAGCAGAATTTTGGTATGCTTTCTTAATGAAAGTTGGCACATTTTGTGCCTAGTTTCACCTCCAATTGGTCTCATACCAATTGGAGTCACAATTCCATTTAGAGCCTAAAATGCACACTGTTTTTACTAACACACTTTGCATTGCAAATTTTTGCAATTCTAATAGACATTATGCACTTTATACTTAGGTCAATTGTCCAATATCAATATACTACAACCAATATCCAGCCACAATATATGTGATCAAATATCCAGCAATTAAATCAATGTCCAAATACAAATTCAACTCAAGTAATTCTCCATCACACTCAATTGATCAAATCAATGTCTAACAACAATTTAATTGCTCAAACTTAATCCAACTAACCAAGATCAATAACATACATCTCATTGTTCTTAAATCAACATTAAATATACTTGAATTTAAGGCCTTCCTAAGCACATCAAGGCTGCCCAATTTACACATATACTTCAATCTCCCATATTGATTTCCTAACCTCATTTTCAATGCACAATTCACACATACACATGGTAATTAAGCTCTTTTACATTTAAGCACTTTAATCCCCACCAATTCTCATCAATTAACATCAATTACAAGTGAGAATAATCTGCTCACCTTTCCTTTCCATGGCTGCCAAAAGTTACACCCAATAATTATTCAAGTAATTCTTTCAATTTTTCAACCAAAATACTACCCACAACCTCAAAACAAGTTTTAATTAGGCAAGGGAAGAAAATGGACACTTACCTCTTGTTAGAGCTTGCTAAAACCTCACCAATCGTGCTTCTTTTTGCTGCCATAACACTTCCCAAGCTGTGTAGACTAAATTTAATGAAGGAAATCATGTGGAAAATGGCTTGAAAATGGATGCATGGAGCTTGGTTTAGGGACATCAATGGAGGTTTCTATGGGAGAGCAATACGGCTAATGAAAAAAATGAAGAAGAAGATGCAGATTGTGCTGTCCAAAGGTGGCTTTATATGGCCACTAAATGTCCCACGTGGTGCCCCATTAAGTTAATTAAAAATTGGTTTAATTTAAGATTTCTTTTAATTGCACTTTTGCCCTCAACTTTCCTTAAATTACATTTTATCTTCAATTTCATTTTTCATTAAATTTTCAAAATGTAATACCACTTATTTTTCATGGACATTTAGGTCAAAAGTCCACTCTAGGTGTCAAATGATCAAAATGCCCCTTTTCGGTTTGCATTTCAAATTTTTCGGTAACACCGATTTTTGTCGTTTTCTCGATTTCCCGTTTTTCTTTGTACTAATTAATTAATTTTTCTTTGATATTTCTAATGGTATTTATACTTCAATAGGGGTCTATTTAAGTACTAAAAATATTTTCCAGGGTTCCTCGCAGTCCAGGGCTAGTCAACGGTCCACGCCGTGACTTCCCGGTGCGGTCACCCATCGCTAGGGTTCTCGGCTCGCTTAACTTGGTTACATTTCTTTGCTATTATTTTTCCTTTGTTTTTCTTGTATTTTCTTATCTTGTATTTCATTATTTTATGTCTCCTCACTCATAACGAAGTATAGTTCTAGGCATCCTAGCTGTCCGGACAACACTGGTCATCGGAACAGTAGAACGCACTACCGAACTTAGGGGTGTTACAATTCTCCCCCCCTTAAAATAAATTTCGTCTCGAAATTTTACCTGGCATTAGTCTCTGAACAGCTGTGGGTGTTGTCTCCTCATATCCTCTTCACGTTCCCAAGTAGCTTCCTGGCCTGAATGATGGTTCCACAGCACTTTAACCAGGTGTATCTGTTTATTCCTCAGCTGCTTCACCTCATAAGCCAGAATTTTTATGGGTTCTTCCTCATATGAGAGGTCTGGGTTTACTTCAATCTCTTCAACTGATAGTACATGAGATGGGTCAGATCTGTACCTCCTTAACATGGACACATGGAAGACACTGTGTATCTTTGCTAGCTCTGGAGGTAATGCCAACCGATATGCCAAAGGACCCACTCTTTCCAGAACCTCATATGGTCCAATGAAACGAGGACTCAGTTTCCCCTTTCTGCCAAATCTCATAATTCTCTTCCAAGGAGAAACTTTGAGGAATACCTTATCACCCACTGCATACTCAATATCTCTTCTTTTCAGATCAACATAGGACTTTGATCTTGAGTCTATCTCTAATCAATCTGATCTTTTCCTCTATCTGCTGAACAATTTCTGGCCCAATCATCTTCCTTTCACCTACCTCATCCCAACATAGGGGAGTTCTGCACTTTCTACCATACAAAGCTTCATATGGAGGCATCCCAATGCTTGATTGGTAGCTGTTGTTATAAGCAAACTCAATCAAAGGCAAGTGTGTATCCCAACTACCTTCAAATTCAATCACACAAGCCCGTAGCATATCCTCCAATATCTGAATAACCCTCTCGGGTGGCCATCATGCATGGGTGGAATCTTTGTCTTTGAAGTTCAATCTAGTTCCTAGGGCTCTCTGAAGACTACCCCAGAATCTAGAAGTGAACCTAGGATCTCTGTCAGACACAATTGATACTGGCACTCCATGCAGTTTTACAATCTCATATATGTACAATCTGGCCAATCTTTCTAGGCTATAGTCCATTCGAACTGGCAAAAAGTGAGCAGACTTGGTTAGTCTGTCAACTATAACCCATACTGCATCATGACTATTCTGTGTCTTCAGAAGTCTCATCACAAAATCCATAGTTATCTGTTCCCTTACAATGTTTCATAGGGTGCCACTTGTATGCTAGCTTGACACTTATTAATGTATACAAATTCTGTTAGTGGGATGTATCTGTCCCATCTCCTCTCGGATTCAATGACACAAGTTCTCGATATATTCTTGAGGGCTTATCACATTTCTGAGTTATTTTTATCATTTCATTTCATTATTTATAGGAACTCAATGAGTTTCCGAATTTACCTGAATTACTTGTTTCAATTGTCCATCTGTCTGAGGATGATACGTTGTACTGATATCTCTAAGCTTATAGCAATTACTGTGGTACAGGTAGTTCACATTATTGTAACCAAGTTACTGACTCTAGCTACCTTACAAGTGTAGTCGTTTGATAGGCTAGTTCTGAAGTCTTAAATTTCTGACTAAAATTTTCATATTTATTTCCAGTACTAGTACTCTATTCGGGTGTAACTGTATCAATTTATAGATTACTTACAAATATTCTTAATTTATTGTACCACGAGGAAGCACGTAGCTCTACAATAATCTCGTGTCGATCATGTCTGTGACTTACAATACAAACATTGAGAACATTATATAGTCACTACGTTATAACCTCATGGGCTAGGTTTTCTAACATCTTATCTTTCTCGAATCCACTAATATCCTAAATCGATTCCGATTACAATATCCATTAATAATTTCTAACAGTAACATCTTTGCCCTCATCTAGAGCAATTCTATTACTGTAACTTACTTTTAGGTCCTCTTGCCTTACATTAAGTAGGCTTGCCAATTAGCTTTATAATTTATGGCATGTTAGAAAATACTTTTAGTTAATAATTCTTCTAAATTAATGTCAATCATACTTGTTATTATAGTTATTACCCTAAAGGACTAGTCACTAATACATCAAAATTCATTTCCATGTAAAGGAATAACAACAGAACATACAGTTCTGACACTAACACACAACTAAGTAGTGCTGGGATCAAATAATAACTAATTGTTTCTTTCCAAGATTAAGAACTTACCGCTACATCTGAAGTTCTGCTCTTTCTCCTTGGCGCATAGTGGGCGCTGGTAGTGCGCTACTATATTCGTGTTGATTCACTGTGTTATAGTGGTGATGAGTACCAACTATATTTATATATTGACTCTGATCGAGTCCGTGAACTCGGAGAGCGGTCGAGGTGGTTTAGTACAATCTTTAGCAAAGTGTCCAAGTTTTCCACAATTGTAGCAGGCTCCAAAGGCCTTATAGCATATCCCACCATGATATCTTCCACAAGTTTCACATTGGCGGGGAGGGTAGGAACTTCTAGTTGTTCGATGACTGGACCTTAGTGGTTTCTGTCTTAATGATCCATCTCTATCGTATCCACAGGCTCGGGGTTCCTCAAATTCTTTTCTCTTTCTCAAATTCTTGTTCGAGCTCGACCCATAGGTTTCTCCCTTTTTCCATTTCACACTTTGCCCTTGTGGGGTTGGAGTGCAATACTTGGGCTTGGGTGTGATTATTAGCCATTGTTGAAAGAAAGTGGCCATTTGTTGGGCCATTTGTGCGATAATTTGTGCACCGTAAAGCTGCAGTCAGACCTTCGACACTTTGTGGAGCTGAGGCCTCAACTTGTTCTTCTGCCATCACAGACTGTTCTATTGTCTCATTCTTCTCTTCCATATCTTTTCACAATATTGTCTATTCCTGTACAACTAACATAAGGAGATTCCTCTCCATTAGTTCATATTTATGATGTAAATATACTATATGTATCAAACATTTGAGCAGTTGTAGTTACCGACAAAAAGATTTCAAATTCACAGTTCAAAATTCACTTTAAAACCATTGCTCTGATACCACTAAAACATGTCACACCCTACCCCTCTGTAAGGCATAACATGATCCCGTAGTATACCTAATGAATTACCAACTCCGTCTACTGATAACCCATTAAATACACTACAAGGGATTTTCAAAACTTTTCTTACTTCTTTTACAGTGGTGAGCACTATTTACAGGTGTTAAAACCTTTTGAATCAAGTGATAGAATTGACACATTTGAATTATTTGGAATTTCTGTAAAAATTTTGGCAGAGTGCCCTCTGTATTTTGGATAAAACAGTTCTTCAGAAAACCTGTAAAAAAGCACTTCAATATGTATTTGCAAATCTCAACTCCAACATATTTCTCAACACAACATTTTTCCCAACTCAAATCCGCAGTGATTTTTCAAAGACTGAGATACAAGAAATATAATACAAAACTATTCAAGTAAATGAAATCTCAAATTTACATTTACAATAATTTACATTTAATTACATACCAAAATATTTTACAAGAGTTTCTATACAACTGCTCAAATAATTTACATACATATTATTACATGCATACATCAAAACCTATGTACATGGGTATACCTATGATATACCTGGAGCTGATCTGAATATATCTTCAAGGAAATTTACTTCTTGCTCTATGCTCTTCTTACTGCGACGACATACAAAGCTATCATTGAGTGGTGAACTTCGATGGTGCACAACTATAATTTAAAACATAGTACAATATACATTGACAAAATTTACAGTAAATAAATTGGGAATCTGAATACTCATCAAATTTCAAAACTCAAAATATTCGTTTCCAATAATGTAAATCATTTGTATAAATGACTTTGATCACAAAATTCAATTTATCAAATCATGACTAACCATTTAAGTAATTCCAACAAAATCAATTATACATAAACCATAATTGAAATCACAATTCCTTACCATTCAAAATCCATTTTGTATCTCAAAAATCATTATGTATCTCAAAAATCAATCTTTATCTCAAAAATCAATCTTTATCTCACTAACTATGCAAGACTAATCCGAAAGGGCCATATTCGATGTGATTCTAACTCCCTATGGTCGGGGAAGTCGAATCAGATTCTAACTCCCTATGGTCGGGGAGGTCGAATCATCGTGCACAGTACCATCACAATAATGAATCTTCCGCAAGGGCCATAACGATAAAATAAACTTAGATCTAACCTCAAATCAGAGGAAAATCTAAGCCTGTGCACGTACCATGGTAATCAAAACACAACTAACTCCATTGTCTTCTCAACAAATGAGAGAGACGGGTAATAACCTAGTCAAGCATCTATAGTGAGATATAAAACAATATCACAATCCTTTCAGTGAGCATAAATCACAATACAATTCGATTCAAAGTCAATTCTAATATCCAATAATTTTTATGCTCATCACAATTCAAATCATAAATTTGCATTTTCCCATGAAAATTACCATAACAATTCAAAACATGTTCTATCACAATTTTCCAAAACATAATTTATTCAATCCATAACAATGCTTAATACTTGTGGAAATACCATTTCACAAAGCTAAATTCATACATACTATAACAATTTTCAGTAATCATTGAATTAAATCCAATGCTTGTTAAACATAATACATAAGAATAATATATCATTTAATCATATGAAATATTCAAAACAAAATCAGTTAAAAACTAGTTGTGCACAAACACAATTTAAAAAAATAATGTACAATAGTCATAATTCATTTCAATTGAAAATTTCAAAAGAAATAGCCGTTGTGCACAAACCTCGATGATGTCTCTGTCCGACTCAGTGTTTCCTTCCTTTCCACGAGTCTTTACTAATCGAGAAACACAATTTGAAGTGTTTCAAGACTAAATTAAACTGTCTCTAACGATAATGCTTGATAAGTAGTTCATCAAATCTATTATTTGCTTAATCACCTAATATATCGACTCTCGATGCGTTCTAGGTAAACTAGGTTTTAGTGTCACTAATATGTCACATTCGATAGTATTTTAGGGTTGGTACGTTTACCAAACTCATTTCCTTGTTTAGTGCATTTTAATACAACTTCTTTGGATTAGGTATACTAGTTTGACCTAGCCGAATGACCTAGTTCCCTCGGTTTTCGGGTTTCGGTCAAAACTACAAACTTGTAGATCTATGTCTTATGGAACGCTGGGCAAAATTTTAGGTCAATCCGAGTTATGTTGACCAAGTTATGGTCATTTTACTATTGCTGGTCAAATGGCATCAAATTTGGTCATTTTAGGTCAATTTTGGTCAACTTTGGTTCGGCCAGTTTTGGACCCGAACTTGTGCAAGCTGTTTGACTTGCTTATGGTCATTTCTGGGCTTTTGTGTCTTCATAAGACTTGTAGGTATGGATCTTAACTATTCATGGTTAAAATTTCAGGTCAATTGGACCTATTTTGAGTGAGTTATGGCCTAAATACTAACTGCTGCCCAATTGGTCAGTTTTCAGGTTTCACTTGCACTTAATCCGAATTGGTCATTTTTCATGCCACCTTGCAAGCAGAATTTTGGTATGCTTTCTTAATGAAAGTTGGCACATTTTGTGCCTAGTTTCACCTCCAATTGGTCTCATACCAATTGGAGTCACTAATTCCATTTAGAGCCTAAAATGCACACTGTTTTTACTAACACACTTTGCATTGCAAATTTTTGCAATTCTAATAGACATTATGCACTTTATACTTAGGTCAATTGTCCAATATCAATATACTACAACCAATATCCAGCCACAATATATGTGATCAAATATCCAGCAATTAAATCAATGTCCAAATACAAATTCAACTCAAGTAATTCTCCATCACACTCAATTGATCAAATCAATGTCTAACAACAATTTAATTGCTCAAACTTAATCCAACTAACCAAGATCAATAACATACATCTCATTGTTCTTAAATCAACATTAAATATACTTGAATTTAAGGCCTTCCTAAGCACATCAAGGCTGCCCAATTTACACATATACTTCAATCTCCCATATTGATTTCCTAACCTCATTTTCAATGCACAATTCACACATACACATGGTAATTAAGCTCTTTTACATTTAAGCACTTTAATCCCCACCAATTCTCATCAATTAACATCAATTACAAGTGAGAATAATCTGCTCACCTTTCCTTTCCATGGCTGCCAAAAGTTACACTCAATAATTATTCAAGTAATTCTTTCAATTTTTCAACCAAAATACTACCCACAACCTCAAAACAAGTTTTAATTAGGCAAGGGAAGAAAATGGACACTTACCTCTTGTTAGAGCTTGCTAAAACCTCACCAATCGTGCTTCTTTTTGCTGCCATAACACTTCCCAAGCTGTGTAGACTAAATTTAATGAAGGAAATCATGTGGAAAATGGCTTGAAAATGGATGCATGGAGCTTGGTTTAGGGACATCAATGGAGGTTTCTATGGGAGAGCAATACGGCTAATGAAAAAAATGAAGAAGAAGATGCAGATTGTGCTGTCCAAAGGTGGCTTTATATGGCCACTAAATGTCCCACGTGGTGCCCCATTAAGTTAATTAAAAATTGGTTTAATTTAAGATTTCTTTTAATTGCACTTTTGCCCTCAACTTTCCTTAAATTACATTTTATCTTCAATTTCATTTTTCATTAAATTTTCAAAATGTAATACCACTTATTTTTCATGGACATTTAGGTCAAAAGTCCACTCTAGGTGTCAAATGATCAAAATGCCCCTTTTCGGTTTGCATTTCAAATTTTTCAGTAACACCGATTTTTATCGTTTTCTCGATTTCCTGTTTTTCTTTGTACTAATTAATTAATTTTTCTTTGATATTTCTAATGGTATTTATACTTCAATAGGGGTCTATTTAAGTCCTAAAAATATTTTCAGTGGTTCCTCGGATCGGGGGCTAGTCAACGGTCCACGCCGTGACTTCGGTCACCCATCGCTAGGGTTCTCACGCTTAACTTGGTTACATTTCTTTGCTATTATTTTTTCTTTGTTTTTCTTGTATTTTCTTATCTTGTATTTCATTATTTTATGTCTCCTCACTCATAACGAAGTATAGTTCTAGGCATCCTAGCTGTCCGGACAACACTGGTCATCGGAACAGTAGAACGCACTACCGAACTTAGGGGTGTTACACTATGTGTCCAAGGAAGGAGATTTCACTCATCCAGAAGCCACACTTGGACAACTTAGCATACAGCTTCTTTTCTCGCAGGGTTTGCAGAACAATCCTCAAATGTTCATCATGTTCTTCCCTGGTCATGGAATACACCAGAATATCATCAATAAAGACCACTACAAACTGATCTAGATATGGATGGAAGATACGGTTCATAAGGTCCATAAATGCTGCTGGTGCATTTGTTAACTCAAACGGCATTACTAAAAATTCATAATGCCTATACCGGGTTCTGAATGCAGTTTTTGACACATCTGCATCCTTTACCCTCAACTGATGATACCCTGATCTGAGATCAATTTTTGAAAATACACCGGCTCCCTTCAACTGATCAAACAGATCGTCAATTCTAGGCAATGGATATTTATTCTTCACAGTTACTTTGTTCAACTGCCAGTAATTAATACACAATCTCAAGGTTCCATCCTTCTTCTTCACAAATAGCACCGGAGCTCCCCATGGTGACACACTGGGGCGTATGAACCCCTTATCAAGCAACTCTTGCAACTAAGTTTTTAACTCCCTCAATTCAGTGGTGCCATCCTATAAGGAGTAATTGAAATGGGTGCTGTACCCGGCATTACCTCAATAGCAAACTCGACTTCCTTTTCTAGTGGTAAACTAAGCAACTCTTCAGGAAATACATCTGGGAAGTCTCTTACTGTGGGTATATCACCCAGGTTTGGCTTAGCCTACCTAGTATCAACCACGTGTGCTAGGTAAGCTTTACAGCCTTTTCTCATTAATCTTCTTACAACCGTGGCTGAGATGACATTGGACAGGAAATTTGTCCTGTCACCCACAACAGTGATCTCATTACCCTCAGAAGTTTTCAAAGAAATCCTCTTCAATTTGCAATCAACTATTGCATGATAATGTGACAACCAGTCCATACCCAAAATCACGTCAAACTCGTGGAAGGGCAACTCAATTAGGTCTAATTCAGATCCCTGAATCCTCAACGGGCAACCTTTATACACTTTATTCACTACCACACTGTGGCCTAGTGGATTTGTGACCAGAATGTCTTGATCACTCTCCTCTACTGGAACTCCCCTCTCTATGGGTAGTTTGATGCAAATGTAGGAATGAGTGGATCCTAGATCCACCAATGCATGTACAGAAGTGTTGCAGAGGGAAAATGTACCCCTGATGACATTCGGGGCATCTTGCTCCTTCTGAGCTCTGATACCACTAAATGTGACACTCCTTACCCGTCTACAGTGTAGCCGAGCAAGTTATGCCACTTAGTGTGCCGGAGCACCAATTTATATTTCTATTACAATTTATCCCTTTTTATTTCATTTATTTTCAATTTTGATAAATCTGAATTTATCTATAAATTTTATAGAAAATCTGGCAGAGTGCCGACTGTAAATTAAAAAAAAAAAAACAGTTCTTCTGAACCTATTTAAAAACACTTCCAAAATAATTTCCAAATCTAAACTCCATTATACACATTCAAGTCAAATCTCAAAATCTTAATCTCAAATCACAATACTATTTTCAAAACTTTTCTGTTCACTTCATCACTTGAAGCATATTCACAAATAATTCTCAACATTTCAGTTATCAACATACATTATGCAGAAAATTTCAATAGTATGAAATTTCATATATTTACAGTAATACATAATTACAGGAGTTTATAGTTAAAATCCAAACTAATACAAAATGCAAAATAAAAAAGGGCCACCTATAGTCCTAATGTCCTACCAAATGCAGTGCAGATGTGAGGTGACTCTGAACCCCGGATGCAGCTCTAAAGGCTCACCCTGTCTGATGTCTGCTGGGCTCCCCAGCTAGGTCTCCAGTACCTGCGCGTGGCAAAAGTGACGCGCTAAGCAGTTCTGCTTAGTGGTGACAATATAAAATAAAATAAAATAGAATAAAATATGATAAAACAAATATGCAGAATGTGTGTTTACATTTTTGTTAGACTTAACTTCTAATATTATTTGCATTATTATACGATTAAAATTCTGATAAGGTTCATTAACATTGCTCGAGCAACCCATACTAATTGACTGGACTGGATAAATGGGTAAACTAGCACTGGGTACTAAGTACCTCGGATCATCACACCATCGGTCACATTGTGTCCCCCGGTGTGCAACAGAACATCTAATAAGCTATAATAATCATCGGGGTTAAAACCCAAGTGTAATAATTCAAATAACATAGCCAAAGGCTATTATGTCACAGAATGGCATGGGAGCCATGAAACATAGAATGGCATGAAGCCATATGCAGTACTGCTAACAGAACCCTATTGGTATGCCAAGCTATCCAAACCAATCTTGTTAGGTATACTAGGGCATTTTACACTTTTAAGTTTTACAATTTTTGAATTTCAAGTTTTGGTGTTACTATTCACTTCATTAGTCAACCAAAATGTTGACTTTTGTATAGACAATAGGTACATTGGTTTTAATACTCCCAACGTACCACATTTTGCATTCAAAATTTGTTGGTATTGGTTGCCAATACCATTTCTAAGCTTAATGTTAATTAAGCAGAACTTTTAGTTTTCATACTTCATTTTTACTGTTCCATTGGTCATTTTTGCAATGGGAATTTGGCAAAATGATCAACATGAAAGTTTTTCCTTATTTTGTCTAGTTGAATTTCCTTTTTTGAATCACTCCATTTGGAGTCCAAAAACCACAACTGGCCAGATTGAAATTTTTCTGGATTGACCATATCTATAATACAGTGAACAGTGACTGCAACTCACTTGTTGGATAGGTTCTACTTATAATTTGGGTTAGGTTCCTTCATGAAAGTTGTTGGTCAATATCTCATCTTGTTGCTGGTAAAATTTTAGGTCAATTGGACCATTCTACACTGAGTTTTGGCCAAATGAGCAAACACTATTCATTTGGTCATTTTGCAGAAACAGACTGCAGGTCACCCGGATTAGAGCAAGCTTTTGGTCCACTTGGTTTGGTTTTATGGGCATGGTTTCTTTACCGAATTTGTGCCATTATGTGTCTAGTTTCATGTCCAATTGGTGTTGCACCAATTGAACCTCTACAATTCAAGTTATGGCTGCCCAAACCTGCTGGACTCAAGTCCAATTCTGCAGGTCACTCCAATTCTGCAGGTCACTCTAATGGCAGCCACACCAAACCCAAATCCCATCACTCAACACACTTCATTTTTTATTTAAACAGAACTAAATGGTCACTAATTGACCATTAAAACCTATTTTCATCACCATATGGTCAAATCCCATTTTTCCACCCCAAACCCTAACTCACACATTACCATTCATGCATTTTCATTGCATTTCTTCAATCCACTTACAAGATGCACATTAAAGGCAGCCATAATAACCTTTTAACTTCATTAAACTCATCAAAAACAAACCCTAACCATGGCTGCCGAAAATCTAGGGTTTACATACAAATGGCATTCAACAATTTTTCTTTGTAATTTACGCTCGTTCAAAGTCCTTAACATGAATTTAAAATAAAATTCATGGTTAGGTCACTAACCTCTATGGAGTGAGATTTTCCCACTTGCTAAAGCTCTTGTTTTCCTCTTCTTTTTGCTCCCAAAAGAATCACCAAGGTGTAAGAGCAAGTTTTTGTGTTGACAATTAGGGTTTTTGGTGGAAGAAAGCTAGGGAAAATCAAGCTTGAAAAAGCTTGTTCATGGTGGCCATGGAGGAGTGGTTGATGTCAAGGAGAAGAGGAGAAGAAGAGAAGAAGGTATTCTGATTTTTTTTTTTTCATTTTCAGCCCATTTAGTCTCTTTTATATAAAGTTATGCCATGTGTCAAGATTTGATTGGTTGGGAGATTTTTAATGACATCATTATGATGTCATAAGTCCATTTTCCTTCATTTACTCTTCATTTCTTGTCGATTTAATTGCAATTAAATTTTTAACAACATTGAATCATATTTTATGTTATATAAATTATTTATTTAGCTGGACAAGTTGGCCAAAAATCATCTCTGAAGACGAAATGACCAAAATGCCCTCCGTTTGGCTTAACGGGCCAAAATTGTCTGTACCGATTGAAAATTTTTTTTAAGTATTTTCTTGGCATTCTAATGCCATAAGAACCTCTATGACTCTTCTCTGGAGTCCCAAAAATTATTTTATAATTTTTCCTCCTGGTCTAGGGCTCCTAGTTGCGAGAACCGTAACTTCTCACTAGGTTACCCATCGCTAGGGCACCGGCTCATTTAACTTAGTTGTATTTTATTTCTAAAATTTTTCTTAAATTTTTCTTATTAATATTTAATTTAATTATAGTTCCTCACTTTAGTTTAAATATTTTTCCGGACGTTCTAGCTGTCCGGACAGACACTGGTCACCGGAACAGTAGACTGTACGGACTAGCTAAAATGAGGATATTACACATGATGAGCATATTTTCATATTACATTGATACTTGCATTGAGGTGTTCATGGATGATTTTACTGTGTATGGTGATTCATTTGATGCATGTTTATATCATTTAACTTCTGTTCTTGTGAGATGCATTGAGAAAATTCTTGTTTTGAATTTTGAGAAGTGTCATTTTGTGGTGGAACAGGGGATTGTTTTGGGTCATGTTGTCTCTAATAAGGGTATTGAGGTGGATAAATCTAAAATTGATCTAATTGTGAACTTACCATGCCCCACAACTGTGAGGGAAGTACGATCTTTTCTTGGTCATACAGGTTTCTATCGCAGGTTCATTAAGGATTTTTCTAAGATAGCATTGCCTTTGTCTAGACTCTTGCAAAAAGATGTTTCTTTTGAGTTCAGTGAAGAGTGCAAGAAGGCCTTTGACAAATTAAAATCTGCATTTACATCACCCCCTATTATCCAGGCTCCTGATTGGACAATACCATTTGAAATTATGTGTGACACAAGTAATTATGCAGTGGGAGCAGTTTTAGGGCAGCGTGTTGGGAAACTCTTTCATGTGATTTATTATGCATCCAGAATACTCAATTCAGCTCAGCGCAATTATTCTACGATCGAAAAAGAGTTTTTGGCTATAGTTTTGCTTTAGATAAATTTCGGTCATATTTGCTTAGTTCTAAAATAATTATCTTCTCTGATCATGCAGCGTTGAAGTATCTCTTGGCAAAGAAGGAAGCAAAACCAAGGTTGATTAGATGAATCTTTCTACTGCAAGAATTTGATCTTCAAATCAAGGATAAGAAAGGAGCTGAGAACCTGGTAGCAGATCATTTGAGCAGGTTAGTGACACAAGAAGATCCACTTCCTTTGCAGGAACTTTTTTCTTGATGAGCAGTTATTTAAATTGCAAGGTATGATCCCTTGGTATGCTGAATTGGTTAATTATTTGGTTACTAAGGTTGTGCCTTTTGATTTGAGTAGAGCTAAGAAAGGGAAATTGAAAAGTGAGGCTAAGTATTATTTATGGGATGACCCGTATTTGTGAAATTTTATTTAGATCAAATTATTAGAAGATATGTTCTTGATAATGAGATTCAATCTATTCTTGCTTTTTGTCATGCCTATGTATGTGGAGGTCATTTTGGACCCAAGAGAACAAGTCGAAAAATATTAAATTGTGGTTTTTATTGGCCCACTATATTTTGTGATTCATATTTGATTTGCAAAAATTGTGAACAATGTCAAAGAACAGAAAGTTTAACCCGTAGGAATGAGATTATTCAGAATCCAATACTTGTTTATGAGATTTTTGATGTGTGGGGGTATTGATTTTATGGGTCCATTTCCTTCTTCTTTTGGCTTTGTTTATATATTACTTGCTATTGATTATATTACAAAATGGGTGGAAGCCAAAGCCACTAGGACTGATGATTCTAAAGCTATTATAGGTTTTATCAAGTCAAACATTTTTTACAGATTTGGAGTTCCTAGAGCTTTAATTAGTGACCGGGGCACACATTTTTGTAATAGAACTATTGAGGCATTGTTAAGGAGATATGGTGTTTTCCATAGAATATCTACAGCTTATCACCCTCAAACAAGTGGACAAGCAGAGGTGTCTAACAGAGAGATCAAGTCTATTTTGGAAAAAACAGTGAAGCCAAATAGAAAATATTGGAGCCTTAGACTTGATGATGCTTTGTGGGCTTACAGGACTGCTTATAAGACACCCATAGGTATGTCCCCCTACAGAGTGGTATTTGAAAATTACAATTGCAGGAATTAGAGGAAATTCGAATTGAGGCTTATGAAAACTCTAAGATCTATAAAGAAAAAACCAAGGCATTCCATGACAAACTAATTCTAAGGAAGCAGTTTGTGGTTGGGCAAAAAGTTTTATTGTATAATTCCATATTGAAGCTGATGCCTGGTAAGTTGCGTTCTCGTTGGATTAGACCCTTTGTTGTTACTAATGTGTTTCCTTATGGTGCAGTTGAAATTTAAAGTTTAGGAACTAATAAGGTGTTCAAGGTCAACGATCATAGACTCAAGCCATTTTATGAAGGGTTTCAGGAGCATATAGTGGAGGAGATCAAATTGAGTAACCCAATTTATATGGATTAAGGAGTTTTGCCATGTCGAGCTAACGATGATAAACAAAAGCGCTTCTTGGGAGGCAACCCTTGGGTGGCTTGTTAGCCATAATCAGATTTGTTTTCTTTCCCTTATTTTATTTTATTTTTCTAGCATTTTTTTTTCTTTTCTTTTGAATTTGGGCTTTTCATTGGGGACAATGTAAGTTTTAAGAGTGGGAGAGGAGAAATATGTTGCTGCAATCTTTTGAATTGTTAAAAAAATAAATAAATAAATAAATAAAAATAAAAATAAAATAAAATTTGTTTTCATAAGCTTGATTCATGATTCTATATTAACTCTCGGAGAGAAGTGCTTTGTCCTTGAAATGACTTTCCTATTTTAGATTGAATTTTTGAGATTTTAGGCAAGGTAATAGTAACTTTAATGATGGATTCTCCCTCTTCTCCATACCATAGAGCAATTTTTTTTTCCTGCATAAATCATTTAGGCTTGATTTAATGGTGAAATGATTAGTTATGTGTGCTTTAAACTAGTGTCATGCATATTTCAGAACTTTGTTTAATCTATCAGGGCACTTTATAATATGTAGATGCATAAATTGGGGGAAATAAAAGGTTGAACTTGAAAATTGCTCTGCTATTTTAGTTAAGCAAACTAACCAGGGGTCTTCATGAATCCCATGTCGATTCTCAAGCCAAAAGCTAGCTAGGATATGAGCAAGGTACTTTTCTGAAGGTGACGGTATAAATAAAAAAAAAAATAACTGTGATAAGAGAGAAGTACCAATTTCAAAAAAAAAAAAAAATATATATATATATATATATATATATATATATATATATATATATATATATATATATATATATATATATATATATAAGGCATTTCTATCTCCCTTAAGATTTGCAAAGAGCTATAATGGTTGTGCCTTGATAAATTAGCCTTGTGTTTTGGTGTGTATTGACTTAAAATTTTATGGAACTTTAATTGTGTGAGCTTAATTGATTTCAAACCTTTTGTTTTGTGTTGAAAAATTATTGATATATTGGTATGGTGTTTATGGAATTTATTATGATGGTTATTACCTTACTTTCCTCTTCTTTCAAACTTTTAATCTTTTGTTAGAAAATGTTGTGATAGGGTGAAGTTAAGGAACTTATAAGTGGAGTTGATTGAGAGTTTCAGTCATGCATGAGGAGAAGCATGGAATAAGTGTAGGAGAATTTGATAAGTGCATAATTTATTAATTTTACTCCCATCACATTTAGTGTTTTTAGTGTGTTTTTATGTTTAATTCAGTTGGTTAAAATATATTTATCATTTAGACATATTTTTAGATAGTTGTGGAATAATTATGTTAAATGGAGAAATTTTCAGCATTTGACCTTCGCTGTATTTTTCAGCTGTTTCTAAAGTTGTGGGTCTCCAAATTAAGTGTTGTTTAATCCATTAAAAAGCTAAGATAGAGCACTTCAAACGATAAAGAGGGACCAAAGCCCAAATCAATCTCCAAGGTTGACAAAATGAGCCATGGATCTATTACAAAAGCCTAGACATGATGTGTCACAACCAGTTTCGGTATTTATTTTGTATATGGAGTTTTAAATGTCCAAATAAAGCAAGCCTAAGCCCAATTGAACCTTAAGAGCCACCTCTATAACTTCTATGAAGGGCTGGACATGAGATGAGGCCATTTTAATTGTCAAAAATGGTAATGAAGTTGTCACTATGGGCTGGACCGTCTGTCTGAACCAGTCCCAGTTGACTTTTCTTAGCAATTTACTAAACATTTATTGCCAATTCAAACACATACAATTAAACTTTCAACAAATTAAGTCAAAAGCATAATATACATTTCAATCACTATTTTGCAATATAAGTAAATCACAATTCATTTCATGCACTTTGTAAAGAAATTTTAAAGAACAAACACATACAATTAAACTTTCAACAAATTAAGTCAAAAGCATAATATACATTTCAATCACTATTTTGCAATATAAGTAAATCACAATTCATTTCATGCACTTTGCAAAGAAATTTTAAAGAATATTTATGTTGTGCACAAACCTTATGTGAGTCTCCTTTTGTCCTTGACTCGATGCCTCAGGTTCTTTCCCGGTATTCTTTTCAACTGAAACACACAATTTTATAGTGTTTCAGTATCATAATTTATCATAAGTCCAATAATAAATTCAAATCTATTTATATCTAGCTTTAATATGCTTAATTTGACGTTCTTTAAAATTTGTATTTCAGGGTTACTATTCATGATACTATTCAAGTCAATTTGTTGACTTTCTTAAGCTTAATAGGTATGGGAATTTTAATTTCACCCACATACCACATTTTGGTTACCTAATTTTTTTGGTTTTGGTTGTTTTCTTAAATTTTAAGTCTCTTAGGTGAAATTTCTAAATTTCAAATTTGGTGTCCTGTTTTGCACTGTTCCATAGGTCAAGTTACTGTTGAAATTTGGCTAAGTTTTCTTCATAGAAGTTGTTCCTTATTGTCTTAAATTTATTTCCTTTTTGAATCACTCCATTTGGATTTTTGTAGCCCAAGATATGACTATTTGAATGGGGCTGGCCAGATTTGGTGTTACCCAGAATTCTAGGCATTTTTTGGATATTGGTAGTTTTTGGTGTGTTGATTGCAAGTGGCTTTTTGGATAGGTTATAGTCAAAATTTGTGTTTGTTTTCTTCATGAAAGTTGTAGGGCTATGTCTCAGCTTTCCATCGGTATAAGATTTAGGTCATTTGGACCTTCCTAGACCAAGTTATGGTCATTTAAGTAACTATTGTTCATTTGGTCATTTTTGTACAGGGCAGTGTGCCCAAATCCGAATTTGGCCTAATTGTTCACTAAGTTATGGTCATTTTCTGGGCATGATTCCTAAATGAAAAATGGTCCATTTTGTGTCTAGTTTCATTCCCAATTGGCTTCACAAAAATTGGGTTGGTAAATTTTTAGTTTTGATCCCTGAAAGGTACCTAGGTCAAGCTGCCAGAATCTGATCACTAACCAATCCGAATTGAAACTTAGTTCTAGCAATTCACACATACAACAAATGGTCACAATTGACCATTTCTCAACTCAAGTAAGGTCAACTATATCAATTGACCAATTCTCAACTTTTTCTTGAATTTTTCAAAATGCTCAAAATCCTAATTATATAAAATTCAAATCTAATGCATTCAATGTCTACATACTTCGTTCAACCTAAACAACCAATCAAACACATTAAAATCATTCATTTCAAATCCTAACCTAAGCTAGCTGAAATTCTTTTTTGGTCCCCCAACAAGTGTTTTCTTTTGATTTTAAGTTAAGATCTAACCTACTTAAACTAAAAATATAAGTATTAAACATAAATTTTTAATTCAAATCACTAACCTTTCTTTGATGTTCAACTCTTCAATTTCCCTCCTTATTTCTTCTTTCTTCCTTGCTCAATCACCTTCTCAAGTGAATTTATCAAGTTCTAATAGATTAATTTGGAGTCAAAGTAGGTTTAAGTGGTTGAAACCAAGCTTGGATTCAAGCTTTCATGGTGTAACAATGGTGGCTAAATGAGAGAGAGGAGGGGTGGCACACTTGGGAAGAAGAAGAAGAATGATTTTTTTCCTTTTTTTTAAGTATTTATGTTTTATTTAAACAAGAATTGACTTGGTCAATTATGTAGGGAAAAATCAAAATTAGTTTTGACATCATGATGATGTCATCCAATGATGTAATAAACTTTTTTTATTTTCTTTTTCTTTTGCATTTATTTTTCCATTAGTTCTTTAATTTAATTCTTGATCCCGAAATTTTCTTTTCTCCGATTTTATTGAACAGTTAGGTCAGGAGTCAGCTCTAGGGGTGAATTGACCAAATTGCCCTTTACTAATTCAATCCAGTTTGCAAGTTATTCGATATTTTTTTTGGATCCCTGACCTAATTATTTGACCTGCTTAACAACTCTTTTTTGTGATTTTCTCTTTTCCACTGTGTTCGCAATAGCCCTAAGGACCGCAACATCACATTTTCCAGTTAGAAATTTGAGTTAAGACTGACCTCGCAGTCATTTCCCAAGAAAGTCACCCATCGCTGTGACTCCCGGCTCATTTAAATTTTTATGCTTTGTTTTCTTCTTTATACTCAACTATTTGGTAATTACTAATTATTTGCATTCAGGGCTTATCTAGGTGTCTTAGACGTGATTCTAATCCCCTTAATTGTCCGAACTGACACCGGTCACCGGAATAGTAAAATGTACCAGGCTATGCTGATAGGGGTGTTACAGTTGTCACACCCTACCCCTCTGTAAGGCATAACATGATCCCGTAGTATATCTAATGAATTACCAACTCCGTCTACTGATAACCCATTAAATACACTACAAGGGATTTTAAAAACTTTTCTTACTTCTTTTACAGTGGTGAGCACTATTTACAGGTGTTAAAAACTTTTGTGAACTGAAGTGAAACAGCTAACTCATTTGGATTATTTGGAATTTCTGTAAAAATTTTGGCAGAGTGCCATCTGTATTTTGGATAAAACAGTTCTTCAGAAAACCTATAAAAGCACTTCAATATATTTCCAAATCTCAACTCCAACATATTCTCAACACAACATTTTTCTCAACTCAAATCCACAGTGATTTTTCAAAGACTGAAATAAAAGAAATATAATACAATTTTTACAAGCCAAAATAACTCATAGTTATTTGACAACTTCAAGGTACAATTTGAATTTACAACTGCTCAAAACCAAAAACAATATGTACATACAGTGGTCATACATTACAGTACAAAATGTAAAATGTTGGTATACTCATTATACCCGGTAATCTCTCGCTGGAGGTACTAGCAGCCTAGTCTGCTGCCCTGTCTGTCTGTCTACCTGCGACAGCAATAAAAAGCTATCGCTGAGACAATGTCTCAGTGGTGCACAACATTAACCAAATACAACTTAAATCACAGTTCATAAATCATTTAAATGATGGATATGTAAAATCATAGTTAAATTCAAGACAATGAGTGTCAGAAGGAATTTAACACAATATCACAATAAATCTCAGAGATCAAAACATATTTAACTTCAAAAGACAGTAAATTTCAATAAGGATTTAACTCCATTTCACAACCTCATAATACAAATCAATAAATCACACACAGCTTAATCATGTTCCAAAGTTCAATTCGTCCCAAAAGCCGATGGCTAATGAGGTATTCAATTCGTCCCAAAAGTCGATGACTAATGAGGAATAACATAGCTAGCTAGCAAAAATATGAGTACTCATCCAATTCGTCCTCAACAGGCACACACCTCAACACTTCAGCCAGAGAGGGAATTCAATTCGTCCCACTAGACAAGCTAGTGAGGAATACAATCAATATACATGATAGCTGTGGTTTCAAACCATTTCTAATACTTTTCAATCAATAAGTATCCATCAATATCATTCAAATAATTTCTCACAGTTTCAAATCATTTACAATGCTTTTCAAGCAATAAATATCCATTCAAACACATTTCCACAATTTAAAACAATAATGTACAAATAGTCATAATTCATTTCAATTGAAAAATTCAAAAGAAATAGTTGTTGTGCACAAACCTCTGATAACTGTCTCCTGGTCTGGACTCAGTGTTTCCTTCCCTTTCCCTGAGTCTTTACTAACTGAGAAACACAATTTGAAGTGTTTCAGTACTAAATTAAACTGTCTCTATCGATAATGTTTGACAAATAATTCACTGAAAGCTATTATTTGCTTAATCACCTAATATACCGACCCTAGATACGTTCTAGGTAAATTAGGTTTTAGTGTCATTAATATGTCACATTTGATAGTGTTTTAGGGTTGGTACACGTTACCAATTTCATTTCCTTGTTTAGTGCATTTTATTGCAATTTGCTGGATTTCGGGATATTAGTTTGACCTAGCCGGACGACCTAGTTTCCTCGGTTTTCGGGTTTCGGTCAAAACTACAAACTTGTAGATCTATGTCTTACGGAACGCGGGGCAAAATTTTAGGTCATTCTGAGTTATGTAGACCAAGTTATGGTCATTTTACTATTGCTGGTCAAATGGCATCAAATTAGGTCATTTTAGGTCAAATTTGGTCAACTTTGGTTCGGCCAGTTTTTGGACCCGAACTTGTGCAAGCTGTTTGACTTGCTTATGGTCATTTCTGTGCTTTGGTGTCTTCATAAGACTTGTAGGTATGGGTCTTAACTATCCATGGTTAAAATTTCAGGTCAATTGGACCTGTTTTGAGTGAGTTATGGCCTAAACACTAACTGCTGCCCAATTGGTCAATTTTCAGGTCTCAATTGTACTTAATCCGAATTGGTCATTTTTCATGCTACCTTGCAAGCAGAATTTTGGTATGCTTTCTCAATGAAAGTTGGCACATTTTGTGCCTAGTTTCACCTCCAATTGGTCTCATACCAATTGGAGTTACACATTTAAAGTTATGGGCTAAAATGTAGGCTGTCCTTAATTACATTATTTATACATGTATCAATTACACATTTACCTTGCTACAATTCCACCTCTCAACCCCATTCTGTTTTGGTACATTACCAAAACCATATACCACTTCACTTTAAAGTCACTTTGGGCAGATTACAAACATCCTTAACACACCAAATAAAACTCTAATTCATAAAGTCCAATTACAACCACAAATACACAAAAACACTACTTATTATTTCATACAATTTCCACAACTAATTTATATACATATCCATCAATCCTCAATGTCATAATTCTGCCAATATCTTCATGAATTCATACATTCATCATGGAGTCTCAATGCTGCCGAATTGTTCCACAATGCCAAAGTTTCACATACTTTCTTCAACTTCAATTTCAAATGCATAATCACCATTACATATGGAAATAACTTACTAGGACATCAATTCACCCTATTCAACATGAATTCTCATCAAACATATGTAAGAATATTTCATTAAACATACAACTCCATGGCTGTCCAAAAATGGATATATCAAGAACTCCTCAAACTTGAAAATTTTCTTCACAAAGCACACACCCATAACATGTATATAAAGTTTAACAAAGCAATGTTCAAAAATACAAACTTACCTATGGTTGGGACTTGTTAAACCTTCACTAAACTTCTTAATTTTGGTATCAAACTCTTCCTTGTGATGTGGGGATAAAACTTAATGAAGCCACTTAGGTGATTGGAGGTGAAATGAAGGAGATTAATGGAGCTTCATGCAAACGGCAATGGAGGTTTTGTCTTTCTTCATTTCGGCAAGGTTGAGGGGATTTGGAGAAGATGAAGTGCAGATGGTGAAATGGACTTACACCTGCCCCATTAGTGTTTAATTAAATCTCTAGTGGTCCACTCACCAAATTTAAATCATATAATATGTTAAATGTGTTATTTACACAATTTTCACTCCACTTTTGGCTATTTACATTAGGTACCACCAAATTAATTTTTCATTTTATTTTCTAAGTGTAATATTATTTATTTTTAATGGACATTTAGGTCAAAAGACAATTCGGGATGTCAAATGACCATAATGCCCCTATTCGGGTTGCATTCCCGATTTTTCGGTAACACCGATTTTGTCCGTTTTTCGAATTCTCACTTTTCTTTGTACTAATTATTTAATTTTTCTTTGATATTTTTAATGATATTTGTACTTCAATTGATGTCTCTTTAAGTCCTATAAATATTTTCCAGGGTTCCCCGCAGTCCAGGGCCAGTCAATGGTCCACGCCGTGACTTCCCGGTGCAGTCACCCATCACTAGGGTTCGGCTCGCTTAACTTGGTTACATTTCTTTGCTATTAATTTTTCTTTGTTTTTCTTGTATTTTCTTTTCTTGTATTTCATTATTTTATGTCTCCTCCCTCATATCAAAGTGTAGTTCTAGGCATCCTAGCTGTCCGGACAACACTGGTCATCGGAACAGTAGAATGCACTACCGAACATAGGGGTGTTACAATTCTCCCCCCCTTAAATAAATTTCGTCTCGAAATTTTACCTGGCATTAGTCTCTGAACAGCTGTGGGTGCTATCTCCTCTTATCCTCTTCACGTTCCCAAGTAGCTTCTTGGCCTGAATGATGGTTCCACAGCACTTTAACCAGGTGTATCTGTTTGTTCCTCAACTGCTTCACCTCATAAGCCAGAATTTTTATGGGTTCTTCCTCATGTGAGAGGTCTGGATTTACCTCAATCTCTTCAACTGATAGTACATGAGATGGGTCTGATCTGTACCTCCTTAACATGGACACATGGAAGACACTGTGTATCCTTGCTAGCTCTGGAGGTAATGCCAACCGATATGCCAAAGGACCCACTCTTTCTAGAACCTCATATGGTCCGATGAAACGAGGACTCAGTTTCCCCTTTCTGCCAAATCTCATAATCGTCTTCCAAGGAGAAACTTTGAGGAATACCTTATCACCCACTGCATATTCAATATCTCTTCTTTTCAGATCAACATAGGACTTACGGCCGATGCGATGCACCTTGAGTCTATCTCTAATCAATCTGATCTTTTCCTCTGTCTGCTGAACAATTTCTAGCCCAATCATCTTCCTTTCACCTACTTCATCCCAACATAAGGGAGTTCTGCACTTTCTGCCATACAATGCTTAATATGGAGGCATCCCAATGCTTGATTGGTAGCTGTTGTTATAAGCAAACTCAATCAAAGGCAAGTGTGTATCCCAACTACCTTCAAATTCAATCACACAAGCCCGTAGCATATCCTCCAATATCTGAATAACCCTCTCAGACTGGCCATCTGTCTGTGGATAGAATGCTATGCTGAAGTTCAATCTAGTTCCTAGGGCTCTTTGAAGACTACCCCAAAATCTAGAAGTGAACCTAGGATCTCTGTCAGATACAATTGATACTGGCACTCCATGCAATTTTACAATCTCATATATGTACAATTTGGCCAATCTTTCCAGGCTATAGTCCATCCGCACTGGCAAAAAGTGAGCAGACTTGGTCAATCTGTCAACTATAACCCATACTGCATCATGACTACTCTGTGTCCTTGGAAGTCCTGTAACAAAATCCTTAGTTATTTATTCCCATTTCCACTCTGGTACTGACAAAGGATGTAACAAACCAGATGGAACTTGATGTTCTGCCTTTACTTGCTGACAAGTTAGGCATTTGGAAACAAATTCAGCTATATCTCTCTTCATGCCCATCCACCAGTAATGCTCTTTCAGCCCTTTGTACATTTTAGTTCCACCAGGGTGCATAGCAAATGGAGACTCATGTGCTTCCTTCATAATGATCTGTCTCAATTCAGCATCATTAGGAATGCACATTCTGCCCTGATGTAGCAATAAACATCATCTCTCACAGAGAATTCAGGTTTCTTGCCCTGCTGGACTTCTTTCAGTAGCTTCTGATATTTTTCATCACTCTGAGCAGCCATTTTGATCTGATCAATCAACACTGGCTGTACATGCCATGCAACTACTGTCTGTCCCTCATCATCAATCTCTAAACTAGCATGCTGTGCTTTCAATTCACATACCATGGACAAAGGAGAAACTCTGAGACTTGCCATAGTCTTGCGACTTAAGGTGTCAGCCACCACATTTGCTTTCCCTGGCTGATAGTCTATTAAGCAATCATAATCTTTGATGAGTTCTAACCATCTCCTCTGCCTCAAATTCAATTCCTTCTGGGTGCTTAAGTACTTCAAGCTCTTGTGATCTGTGTAAATGTAGCATTTCTCCCCATACAAATAGTGTCTCTAGATCTTCAGAGCAAAAATAATAGCTGCTAGCTCCAGATCATGTGTTGGGTAGTTCCTCTCATGCGGTTTCAGCTGGCGTGATGCATAAACAATGACATTTCGTTCTTGCATCAGTACACAGCCTAACCCATTGTGAGAAGCATCACTATAAACTGTGTATTCTTTACCCGGAGTAGGTAAAGTGAGGACTGGAGCTTCAGTCAAACACCTTTTCAACTCATCAAAACTCTGCTGACATTTATCTGTCCACTGAAATTTTACATCTTTCCGAAGCAGTTTGGTTAGTGGAGAAGATAACATAGAAAACCCCTTCACAAACCGACGGTAATATCCAGCTAGACCCAGAAAACTGTGAATTTCTGTAATGTTCCTGGGCAGCTTCCAATTAAGGATAGCTTCTACCTTGCTGGAATCTACCTTGATCCCTTTAGCTGACACAACATGTCCCAAAAAGGAGATTTCTTTCAGCCAGAATTTACATTTCGATAATTTGGCGTATAGTTGTTTCTCCTTTAAAGTCTGCAGTACAATCCGCAGGTGTCTATCATGCTCCTCTGCATTCCTCGAGTATATCAAAATGTCATCAATAAACACCACCACAAATTGATCGAGATATGGTCTGAAGATAGTGTTCATCAGATCCATAAAAGCAGCTGGAGCATTTGTTAACCCGAATGGCATTACTAGAAACTCATAGTGGCCATACCGAGTTCAGAAAGCAGTTTTTAGAATACTCTGCTCTTGCACCTTCAACTGATAATAACTAGATCGCAGATCAATTTTGGAGAATACAGCTGCACCCTTCAACTGATCAAACAGATCATCAATGCGAGGTAATGGATATATGTTCTCTATTGTCACCTTATTCAACTACCGGTAGTCAATGCATAAGCGGAGAGTACCATCCTTCTTCTTAACAAACAACACCGGTGCTCCTCAAGGTGACACACTAGGGCGGATGAAGCCCTTTTCAAGTAATTCTTGCAGTTGTATCTTCAACTCCTTTAACTCTGCTGGTGCCATTCTGTATGGCGTTATGGAGATTGGATCCACACCAGGCATAACATTAATTTCAAACTGCACTTCTCTTTCCGGAGGTAATCCTGGCAATTCATCAGGAAACACATCTGGAAAGTCATATACTGTAGGGATGTCCTTCAATGCTGGGCTCCCCACTTGGGTGTCTACCACATGTGCCAAGTAGGCTTCACACCCCTTTCTGATTATTTTTCTGGCTAGTGCAGCCGAAATGATGTTTGATGGCAATAACTGCCTCTCCCCATGTATTACCACATCACTATACCGAGGAAGGCCAAAAGTGACTGTCTTCAGCCTACAGTCAATCATGGCATGATGCCTAGCTAACCAATCCATGCCCAAGATGATATCATAATCTCTGAAGGGCATTTCAATGAAATCAGACAGGAAAGTGTGTCCTTGGATCACCAAAGGACAATCTCTATATATTCTATTAACCCTGACTTCCTGTCCTAGTGGACTTATTACTAGCACCTCAAAGTCCATTTTTGTACATGAAACAGCAATGCAATCAATGATGCTAGCACTCACATAAGAATGGGTAGAACCCGGATCAAATAACACAAACACATTCTGATTAAAAGTTGAGATGGTACTAGCCACAACATCAGATGTCTCGGCCTCTTCCCTCTGTCTCATTGCATACATTCTGATTGGAGCACTGTCTTGCTCTGATTGTTTCATTGTGCCTTGGTGCTCTTTGGGCTACCTCTACCCCTGCCTCTACCTCTGCTGGGTGGTTGTGAACTTCTAGTGACAGGGCTCTGAACTGACCCTTCTACAGTAGTAGGAGGTGGTCCAACTCTGCGACTACTGGTGCAGTCCTTGGCAAAGTGTCCTGTGCCTCCACAGTTATAACAAGCTCCAATAGCCTTGTAGCAGATCCCACCATGATTTCTTCCACAAGTTTCACATTGGCGGGAAGGATAGGAACCTCTGGTACTCTGCTGACCAGATAGGGGAGGCTTTTGTCCTGAATATCTTCCCCTACCAGATTTCTTGCCACCTCTGTTGTGTCCCCCATAGTTCTTCCTCTTTCCAGTAGGACCACTGGAACTCTGTTCTACTGATTTTCCCTCTTTCTCTGTCTTCTCTGATTTCTTTTTCTCAGGAGCAGCTTCAGACTCAATTCTTTCTAACTCTAGAACTTGAGAAATAAGTTCATAGAAGTTAGTATGTTTAAAGCCGACTACTTGTAATCTGATACTGGGCTTCAAGCTAGTTTCAAACCTCTTGCATCTCTCCCTGCTGGTAGAAAGTAAAATTACTGCGTAATGGCTCAGGTGGGAAAATTCTCTTTCATACTCAGCCACTGATCTGTTCCCCTGTTTCAGACTTAGGAATTCTTGTAACTTCTGGTCTACATAAGCATCAGGGACATATTTCTGTCTGAATTCCCTAAGAAAGTCATTCCATGTTAGCACTGCAGGTTCTACTAGACTGTGGGGAATTATTTTCCACCAGTCATAAGCATCCCCCTGTAACAAAGATACTGAGTATTCAAATCTGAGCTCTTCCGTGCAATGCAATTTCTTGAATACCCTATATAACACCCTCCCTGTGCCAACTCCGTACATTCTACTGTTCCGGTGACCGGTGTCGGTCCGGACAGCTAGAACGTCCGGAAAAATATTTAAACTAAAGTTGGGAATCATAATTAACTCAAATATTAATAAGAAAAATTTAGTAAAAATTTTAGAAATAAAATACAACCAAGTTAAATGAGCCGGTGCCCTAGCGATGGGTAACCAGAGGGAAGTTGCGGTTCTCGCAACGAGGAGCCCTAGACCCGGGGAAAAATTATAAAATAATTTTTGGGACTCCAGAGAAGGGTTATTGAGGTTCCCATGGCATTAGGATGCCAAGAAAATACCTAGAAAAATTTTTCAATCGGTACAGACAATTTTGACCTGTTAAGCCAAACGGAGGGCATTTTGGTCATTTCGCCTTCAGAGGTGATTTTTGGCCGACTTATCCAGTTGAGTAAATAATTAATATGACATAAAATATGAATAAACATTACTAGAAATTAAATTGAAAATGAGTAGTGGAGAAAAGAAAGGAAAATGGGAAAAAGACTTATTTATGACATCATTGTGGTGTCATTTAAAATTTCCACCAATCACACTTAAGCAACTAATTGACTAACAAATAAAAGAGACTAAAAGAAGACCAAAATAACAAAAATTGCAGCAGCCATCTCCCTCCCCAAAAGCCAGCCGAAACATGCCCTAGACCCCTCCATTGATTTTTTTTTCAATCAAGCTTAATTGCTCCCTTTGTTACACCACTAAACCCTAACCCCTTTCATTAAACCTTGACCATATCACTTGGGGAAGCTTTTGGCAGCCAAGAAGAAGAAGGAAAGTGAAGTTTTGAGCTTGGGAAAAATCTCCCTACAAGAGGTTAGTGCATATATGTAGTTAAAACTCATTAATTCCATGATTGAGGCTTGTAATGGATGAGAAATTGTGAAATAAATGAAACAAATTCATGTGTATGTCCACCATAGAATTCGGTAGCCCTAATAGAGGAATGGTTTTGATTGTTTTAATGGACTTAAAGTGAGCTAGAAATGGTGTTTAAGGTATGAATATGCATGGATGTTGAACTAGTGTGCTAATTGAGGTTTATGGGTAAATTGAGTTGGACATTAGGGTTTTGAGAAGTGAAACTTTGACTTGGCTTATGAAACTGTTAAAGAACACTCTAATGGTCAATTAGTGACCATTTGAGGTATGTTGACCATAAATTGGACTGAAAAATGGCTTGGCAAAGAGAATGACTATGCTGCCTAAAGACAGCAGAATGGGGACTGAGAATCCAGTCCAATTAAACAGCCATAACTTTGGCTGTGTTGGTCCAATTGGTGTTTGGCCAATTGGACATGAAACTAGGCTTATAATGGCACATTTTTGCTGAAGAAACCATGCCCAAAAGACCAAAGCAAGAGGACCAAAACTTGGCCCCAATCCGGATACCCTGCAACTGATTCTGCAGAATGACCAAATGAACAGTAACTGTTCATTTGGCCATAACTCTCTGTAGATATGGTCAATTGACCTGAAATTTTTACAGCAACAAGTTAAGACATAGGCAAACAACTTTCATGAAGGAACCTACCCCAAATTATGGCCAAAACCCATCCAACCAAGTGATTCTAGTCACTGTTCATGTTACTGTAGATATGGTAATTCTGCAGTTTTGGCAATCCGGCCAGCTTGGGTTTTTGGACCATATCTAGAGCTACAAAACTCCAAATGGAGTGATTCAAAAAAGGAAATTCAACTAGACAAAAAAAGGAACAACTTTCATGTTTACCATTTCCTCAAATTCCCACTACAACAGGGCCCAATGGAACAGTAAATTTGGGTCTCAAAAACTGAAATTTCTGCCCTCTTAGAATTAAGTTGAGAAATGGAAATGGCAATCAATTCCAACAAGTTTTAAATACAAAATGTGGTATGTTTGGGGTGTTAAAACCAATACACCTATTTTCTATCCAAAAGTCAACATTTTTGTTGACCAATGAGGTGAATAGTGACATCAAAACTTGAAATGCACAAATTGAAGAATTTAAAAGTTTCAAATGCCCTAGTATACCTAACATGATTGGTTTGGATAGTTTGGCATGCCAATAGGGTTCGATTAGCGATCGCACATGGCAATATGCCATTACGTGATTTTATGGCTTTTAGCCATTCGACCTTGTATTGAGATTTGGCCTTGTGCTTGATGTATTTCTGACTTGTTAGTCGCTACATTTGCACTGCCGAGATGCATATGTGACCGATGGTGTGACGGCCCGAGGTACTAGATACCCAGTGCCAGTTTACCCATTATCCAGTCCAGTCGTCTAGTGTAGGTTACTTGGGGCAACCAAATGAATAAAAGTGGACAAAGTAAATGATATACAAATACCAAACAAATAAAACGTACACATTCACTACACATTGAATTTCTTGCTATTTTCTTTTATTATATTATTGCACCACTAAGCATTATTGCTTAGCGCGTTGCTTTTGCCACGCATAGGTACTGGAGATACAAATCGTGAGCCCAGTAGACCACAGACTGGGTGAGTCCATCTTGCAGCTCTGCACAGTGTCCGTGTCACCTCAACTTCTGCAGTGCATTGGTAGGACACTAGGTGTCATTTTAACATTTTGTAACTTAATTTTGATTTTCTCATATGTAATTAAACTTGTGTAATGTATATTAATGTTCATGTAAATTATGAAAATTTTATTTGTGAATGGAAAAGTAAATGTTTATTTGTGATTTATACTTGATTATCACATGTGATGGATGTTTGAGAAATGAAAAGGTTGTTGAGAACTGAAATTGAGAAATATTGTTGAGATTTTGGATATTGGAGTTTAAAATGATGGAATACAAATATTGAAAGTGTTTTTAACAGGTTCCGAAGAACTGTTTTCTCCATTTTTAGCCGGTACTCCGCCGGATTTTCTTTAAAATCTTCGGAACCTCAAATAAATAATACTTTTGATAAATGGCTAAAATAAATTATATTTCATAAATTATATTCACAAGCATGGTATAAATTAAGTAAGGTATATTAGAATGTGCCGGTACACCGTGTAGCATTACATACTCGGGTATACTGTACATGGGTAAGGGGTGTCACATTTAGTGGTATCAGAGCACGGTTTAGGCATTTCTGGTCCTAGATTGAGTCCATACCATGCATTGCATTTGTAAGAGTCGAGGTGACACTAATGCAGATCTGTTTGTTTTTCTTATTTGAATAGGATGTGGACCCTTCATCTCAGAGGGCAGTTGAGGAGGAAGTGGAGAGTCATGCTCCACCTGTAGCAGCTGAGACTGGCGGTAGGGGAGAACCTACTCCGCTAGCTCAAGCAGAGCCTACTCAGCCTCCACAGGCCATGTTCCAGCAAATGGCCGACTTCTTTAGACAAATGGTCGGAGTAATGCCAGCACCACCACCACCACCAGCTCCACAGCAGAAATCACACCTGGAAAGACTAAGAAAGTTTGGGGCGGTGGATTTCTTCGGCAAGAGAGAGGATGACTCTGTTGCAGCTGAGAATTGGTTGAACAGGCAGGCGAGTCTTAAAACAACTCCACCGCACCTCGAGCAAAATCTAGAAGTTGTAGTATCCTTGTTGCAAGGCGATGCCTACGAATGGTGGGACATCGTGTCGATGAAGTGCAGCGGAAGAGTGTAACTTGGGACTTCTTTCTCTCAGAGTTCAAGAAGAAATATGTGGGTACTTGTATACGGAAGAGAGAAGAAGAGAGTTTATTAACTTTGGCGAGACGGTTGTCGGTGGCGAATATGAGAAGGAATTTGTCCGATTGAGCCGTTATGGAAGGGAGATAGTCCCTAATGAAGCAGAAAGATGTAAGAGATTTGAAGAGGGACTAAATGACAACATCAAGATCCAGCTCACTGCCTTGGGAATCACAGAATTTACCAAATTAGTGGAAGCTGCAATAAAGGTTGAAAAAGTAAGAATCAGTGAGCAGACTAGAAGGGAAAGACAGCAGAAGAGGGGCCCAGGTCAGTCTAGTTCAGCTCCTACATTTGGGAAGAAGTTTAAGTGTCCTCTGCCAGAGTTCGGCTCACCACGAGTCGTGGTCGGTCTCGGGGCCCAGCCACGATTCACCCCTAGGAGAGGTCGGTCCACACCATCGGTGGGCGGCTCTCTGGGATGGGGTTGAGGACTAGCCCGGCAACCTGCGTGTCCACATTGTGCGAAATGGCACAAGGGGGAGTGTTGGAGAGTGGCGATGCTCGCTGAGGTGTGGGTCAACAGAGCATCATTTAAGGACCTGTCCACGTAGAACTACTACAGCTGCTCCAACAAAAGCAGAGAGACCTGCTCCTGCACCACAGAGAGGTAGAAAATGCGGTAAGTCGGCGCGGTGGGACCATCACAGAGGCTGCATCGAGCGGCAGAGAGGCGGATAACGGACCACTGCCAAAAATTATGCCACGAGCTCGGAAGGAGCAAGATGCCGGGCGTCATCGAGTGCGTTCTCCCTCTACAATACTCCTGTGCATGCATTGGTGGATCCAGGATCCACTCATTCCTACGTTTGCATCAACTTACCCGTAGAAAGGGGGATACTAATAGGGGAGAGTGACCAAGACATTCTGGTCACTAATCCATTGGGTCACAGTGTAGTGGTGAACAAGGTATACAAGGGTTGCCCGTTAAGGATTCAGGGGTATGAATTCTTGGCAGACCTGATTGAGTTGCCCTTCCATGAGTTTGACGTGATTTTGGGAATGCACTGGTTGTCACGTCATCAGGCAATAGTTGATTACAAATTGAAGAGAATTTCTTTGAAAACTCCTGGGGGTAATGAGATCACAGTTGTGGGGGAAAGGATAGATTTCTTGTCCAATGTCATCTCAGCCACAGTTGCAAGAAGAATGATGAGAAAAGGCTGTGAAGCCTACCTAGCACATGTGGTGGATACTAGGCAGGCTAAGCCAAACCTGAGTGATATACCCACAGTAAGAGACTTCCCAGAGGTATTTCCTGAAGAATTGCCTGCCACCAGAAAGGGAAGTTGAATTTGCTATTGAGACACTGCCGGGTATAGCACCCATTTCCATTGCTCCTTATAGGATGGCACCCACTGAATTGAGGGAGTTGAAAACTCAGTTGCAAGAGTTGCTGGATAAGGGGTTTATACGCCGATGTGTCACCATGGGGAGCTCGGTCTTTGTTTGTAAAGAAGAAGGATGGGACTTTGAGGCTTTGCATTGATTACCTGCGATTGAATAAAGTGATGTGAAGAACAAATATCCGTTGCCTAGAATTGATGATCTGTTTGATCGGTTGAAGAAGCGAGTATTTTCTAAGATTGATCTCAGATCAGGGTATCATCAGTTGAGGGTGAAGGATGTAGATGTGCCCAAGATTGCATTCAGGACTCGGTATGGGCATTATGAATTTCTGGTGATGCCCTTTGGCCTAACAAATGCACCAGCGGCATTTATGGACCTTATGAACCGTATCTTCCATCCATACCTAGATCGGTTCGTAGTGGTCTTTATTGATGATATTCTGGTGTATTCCAAGAACGGGGAAGAACATGATGAGCATTTGAGGATTGTTCTGCAAACCCTGAGAGAAAAGAAGCTGTATGCTAAGTTGTCCAAGTGTGACTTTTGGCTGAATGAGATAGCATTCCTTGGACACATAGTGTCAGCTGATGGGATTAGGGTGGATCCCAAGAAAATAGAAGCAGTGATGGAATGGAAGCCTCCCAAGAATACAACTGAGGTCAGAAGCTTCTTGAGGCTAGCTGGGTATTACAGAAGATTTGTGAAGGGATTTTCTTTAATAGCTGCTCCAATGACCAAGTTGTTATACAAGAATGTCAGATTTGACTGGAATGACAAGTGTCAGACTAGTTTTGAGAAGTTGAAGGCTATGTTGACAGAGGCACCAGTGTTAACACAGCCAGTGTCAGGAAAGGACTTCGTGGTCTACAGTGATGCCTCTCATAATGGGTTAGGGTGTGTATTGATGCAAGAGGGGAAGGTGGTCGCTTATGCTTCCAGACAGCTAAGACCACATGAACAGAACTACCCTACCCATGATCTAGAGCTTGCAGCAATTATCTTCGCACTGAAGATATGGAGGCATTACTTGTATGGTGAAAAGTGCTACATTTACACAGACCACAAGAGTCTGAAATACTTGCCAACTCAGAGGGAGCTCAACCTTAGACAGAGGCGATGGATTGAGTTCCTGAAGGATTATCATTGTGTGATTGACTACCATCCTGGGTAGGCAAATGTAGTTGCTGATGCTTTGAGCAGAAAGTCCATCACAGCTTTGAGATCATTGAATGCCCGTCTATCTTTGATTCGAGATGGAGCTATTTTTGCTGAGTTGCAAGTGAGGCCAAACCTGCTACAGCAGATTTTAGATGGGCAAAAAGTAGATGAAAAGTTACTGGCTATTATGAGCAAAATCCCAGAGGGAAAAGCAACTGACCATGAGGTGAAAGCAGATGGGTGTCTCAGATACAAAGGAAGACTGTGTGTACGGATAATGGGGAATTGAAGGCCAGATTCTAAAAGAGGCACACACCGGTGTATATGCTATGCACCTGGAAGTACAAAGATGTATCATGATCCAAGCTTGAGATTGGTGGCTGGTATGAAGAAGGACATAGCGACTATGTGACTAAATGCTTGACATGTCGGCAAGTCAAGGCGTAACATCAAGTTCCATCAGATTGCTACACCTATATGCATACCGAATGGCAATGGGATCGGTCACCATGGATTTTGTAAGTGGTCTACCTCTCACCGGAAGAAACATGATGCAAGTATGGGTGATAGTTGATAGATTGACAAAGTCGACACTTTCTGCCAATTAGGACTGACTACTCACTAGAGAAGTTAGCAGAATTGTATATCAGTGAGATAGTTAGACTGCATGGAATTCCACTTTCCATCATATCTGATCGAGACCCTAGGTTTACATCGAGATTTTGGAAGAAGTTACATGAATCCTTGGGTACACAACTCCACTTCAAAGATGACCTTCCATCCTCGACGGATGGGCAATCGAAAAGAGTAATCTGTAAACAATTGAACCAATGAAATTGACACAAATATTGAATTAAAATGATAACAATAACGTGAAATATATGTCAGGTCCTTGAGGATATGCTGAGGAGTTGTGTCATTGAATTTGAGGGAAGTTGGGATAGATACCTCCCACTGGCAGAATTTGCATACAACAATAGCTACCAAGCTAGCATCCAAATGGCCCCATATGAAGCACTGTATGGGAGAAAATGTAGAACTCCAGTGTGCTGGACTGAATTGGGTGAAGACAAACTGGTAGGGCCAGACCTGGTGAAACAGGCTGAGGAGAAGGTAAAATCAATCAAAGCCAACTTAAAGGTTGCCTCAGACAGACAGAAATCTTATGCCGACCTGAAGAGAAAAGAAATAGAATATGTGGTTGGCGACAAAGTGTTCCTCAAGGTGTCACCATGGAAGAAGGTATTGAGGTTTGGAAGGAAAGGTAAGTTGAGCCCTAGGTTCATTGGCCCATATGAAATCATCGAACGAGTGGGTCCAGTGGCCTATAGGCTAGCTTTACCACCAGAGTTGGACAAGATCCACAATGTGTTCCACGTGTCTATGCTCAGAAGATACCGCTCAGATCCTTCACATGTCATCTCCAGAGAAGAAATTGAAATACAACCGGATTTGACGTATGAAGAAGAACCTCTACGGATCTTGGCTCGGGAAGTGAAAGAGTTGAGAAACAAGCAAATTCCATTGGTGAAAGTGCTTTGGAGGCACCACAACACCAAGGAGGCAACTTGGGAAAGTGAAGAGACGATGAGGCAACAGTTCCCTCAACTGTTTGCATCAGGTAAATTTCGAGGACGAAATTTAAATTAGAGGGGAAGAGTTGTAACACCCTCCCTGTACCAACTCCGTACATTCTACTGTTCCGGTGACCGGTGTCGGTCCGGACAGCTAGAACGTCCGGAAAAATATTTAAACTAAAGTTGGGAATCATAATTAACTCAAATATTAATAAGAAAAATTTAGTAAAAATTTTAGAAATAAAATACAACCAAGTTAAATGAGCCGGTGCCCTAGCGATGGGTAACCAGAGGGAAGTTGCGGTTCTCACAACGAGGAGCCCTAGACCCGGGGAAAAATTATAAAATAATTTTTGGGACTCCAGAGAAGGGTTATTGAGGTTCCCATGGCATTAGGATGCCAAGAAAATACCTAGAAAAATTTTTCAATCGGTACAGACAATTTTGACCTGTTAAGCCAAACGGAGGGCATTTTGGTCATTTCGCCTTCAGAGGTGATTTTTGGCCGACTTGTCCAGTTGAGTAAATAATTAATATGACATAAAATATGAATAAACATTACTAGAAATTAAATTGAAAATGAGTAGTGGAGAAAAGAAAGGAAAATGGGAAAAAGACTTATTTATGACATCATTGTGGTGTCATTTAAAATTTCCACCAATCACACTTAAGCAACTAATTGACTAACAAATAAAAGAGACTAAAAGAAGACCAAAATAACAAAAATTGCAGCAGCCATCTCCCTCCCCAAAAGCCAGCCGAAACATGCCCTAGACCCCTCCATTGATTTTTTTTTTTCAATCAAGCTTAATTGCTCCCTTTGTTACACCACTAAACCCTAACCCCTTTCATTAAACCTTGACCATATCACTTGGGGAAGCTTTTGACAGCCAAGAAAAAGAAGGAAAGTGAAGTTTTTAGCTTGGGAAAAATCTCCCTACAAGAGGTTAGTGCATATATGTAGTTAAAACTCATTAATTCCATGATTGAGGCTTGTAATGGATGAGAAATTGTGAAATAAATGAAACAAATTCATGTGTATGTCCACCATAGAATTCGGCAGCCCTAATAGAGGAATGGTTTTGATTGTTTTAATGGACTTAAAGTGAGCTAGAAATGGTGTTTAAGGTATGAATATGCATGGATGTTGAACTAGTGTGCTAATTGAGGTTTATGGGTAAATTGAGTTGGACATTAGGGTTTTGAGAAGTGAAACTTTGACTTGGCTTATGAAACTATTAAAGAACACTCTAATGGTCAATTAGTGACCATTTGAGGCATGTTGACCATAAATTGGACTGAAAAATGGCTTGGCAAAGAGAATGACTATGCTGCCTAAAGACAGCAGAATGGGGACTGAGAATCCAGTCCAATTACACAGCCATAACTTTGGCTGTGTTGGTCCAATTTGTGTTTGGCCAATTGGACATGAAACTAGGCTTATAATGGCACATTTTTTCTGAAGAAACCATGCCCAAAAGACCAAAGCAAGAGGACCAAAACTTGGCCCCAATCCGGATACCCTGCAACTGATTCTGCAGAATGACCATTTGGCCATAACTCACTGTAGATATGGTCAATTGACCTGAAATTTTTACAGCAACAAGTTAAGACGTAGACAAACAACTTTCATGAAGGAACCTACCCCAAATTATGGCCAAAACCCATCCAACCAAGTGATTCTAGTCACTGTTCATGTTACTGTAGATATGGTAATTCTGCAGTTTTGGCAATCCGGCCAGCTTGGGTTTTTGGACCATATCTAGAGCTACAAAACTCCAAATGGAGTGATTCAAAAAAGGAAATTCAACTAGACAAAAAAAGGAACAACTTTCATGTTTACCATTTCCTCAAATTCCCACTGCAACAGGGCCCAATGGAACAGTAAATTTGGGTCTCAAAAATTGAAATTTCTGCCCTCTTAGAATTAAGTTGAGAAATGGAAATGGCAATCAATTCCAACAAGTTTTAAATACAAAATGTGGTATGTTTGGGGTGTTAAAACCAATACACCTATTTTCTATCCATGTAACACCCTCCCCGTAGCAACTCCGTATAGTCTACTGTTCCGGTGACCGGTGTCGGTCCGGACAGCTAGAACGTCCGGAAAAATATTTAAACTGAAGTGAGGGAACATAATTAACCCAAATATTAATGAGAAAAATTTAGTAAAAATTTTAGAAATAAAATACAACCAAGTCAAACGAGCCGGTGCCGAAGCGATGGGTAACCAGAGGGAAGTTGCGGTTCTCGCAACGAGGAGCCCTAGACCCGGGGGAAAAATTGTAAAATAATTTTTGGGACTCCAGAGAAGGGTCATTGAGGTTCCAATGGCATTAGAATGCCAAGAAAATACCTAGAAAAATTTTTCAATCGGTACAGACAATTTTGACCCGTTAAGCCAAACGGAGGGCATTTTGGTCATTTCGCCTTCAGAGAAGATTTTTGGCCGACTTGTCCAGTTAAGTAAATAATTATTATGATCTAAAATGTGAATAAATATTACTAAAAATTGAATTGAAAATGAGTAGAAAAGAAAAGAAAAAAAATGAATTAAATGGGAATTTATGACATCACATGATGTCATTAGTGTACCTTCACCCAATTATATGGTGACACATGGCTATAACCCATTTAAAATTAATAAAATGGGCAGAAAATGAGAGAAAAATGCAGCTTTCTTCTTCTTCCCAATTTCCATACGTGAACCTTTCTTCCTCCATTAAAATTCATTTCATTTTCTCTCTTCCAAACCTTGAATTCTCACCACTAAACCTTAAATTCTCTTCATTAAAACTTGTCCACTCATCTTGGGAAGGTGTTTGGCAGCCTAGAAAGTGAAGGAAAGGGAAGTTTAAGCTTGGAAAATTCTGCCCTACAAGAGGTTAGTGCTTACTTATGCTAATATTCCTTTACTTCCATGTTAAGGACTTGAATTTAGTATGAAATTGTAAGTTAAATGGACTAAAACTCATGTGTATGTGTACCATAAATTTTGGCAGCCCTAAGGAAGGAACAATGATGGAGTGTTTTTGATGGTTTTAATGGACTTAAAATGAATTAGAGATTATGTTTAAGGTGCATATACACATATATGATGAATGAAAGTGTGTATCTAAGGTGTATGTGTGAATCATAATGGGAAACTAGGGTTTGGGAGTGAAAAATTGGACTTGGCTTATGAAATTATTAATGGACATACTAATGGTCAATTAGTGACCATTTAAGGCAAGTTAATCATAATTTGAAGTAAGCTAATGCATGGTAAACTAAAATGGGAAGGCTGCCTAGAGACAGCAGAATTAAGGCTGTGAGTCCAGCCTATTTGGACTGCCATATCTTTGGCTGTGTAGGTCCAATTGGTGTTTGGCCAATTGGACATGAAACTATACTTATAATGGCACATTTTTTCTGAAGAAACCATGCCCAAAAGACCAAAGCAAGTGGACCAAAAGTTGGCCCCAATCCGGATACCCTGCAACAGCACCTGCAGAAATGACCAAATGAACAGTAACTGTTCATTTGGCCATAACTCACTGTAGATATGGTCAATTGACCTGAAATTTTTACAGAAACAAGTTAAGACATAGAAAAACAACTTTCATGAAGAAACCTACCCCAAATTATGACCAGAACCTAACCCAAATGGCAGTCACAGTCACTGTTCAAACCTGCAACTCTGCAGATTTTGATTTGAGCAGTAATGTTTGGATGGCTATAACTCTCTCTAGAAAATTCAGATTTAGGCGATTCTTGAACCGATGGAAACCTAAGGCATAGTAGAACATTTCATATGAAGAAAGTTAGACCAAATTATGAACTTAACTTGGTCAAATTACTGACCAAAGTTGGACCAAAATCTGCCAAAACCCAAAAGTGCAGCATGAACAGTACACGTGAACAGTAAACTTATTTTGGCCATAACTTGAGCTACAAAACTCCAAATGGAGTGATTCAAAAAAAGAAATTCAACTAGAAAAAATAAGGAACATTTTATATGAAGGAAGTTTTGTTAAATTCCAACAGTAGATCGACCAATAGAACAGTGCAACTTCGGAGCACCAAAACTGAAAATTGGCAATTTTGCCAAAATGACCTAAGCTTTGAGAAAGTGACCAAAACCAACAAGTTTTAAATGTAAAATGTGGTGCATTGGGAGTGTTAAAACCAATGCACCTATGATCTATGCAAAAGTCAACTTTTTGTTGACTATTGAAGTGAATAGTGACATAAAAACTTGAAATTCAAAAATTGAAGAATTCAAAATGCCCTAGTAGGCCTAATGTGATTGGTTTGGATAGGTTGGCATGCCAATAGGGTTCTGATAGCAGTACTGTGTATGATGTATGGCTTCATTGCCATTCTGTGATGTGATAGCCTATGGCTATACTGATTATGATGTTTTACTTGGCTTTATGCCTTATTGCTTATATGGCTTATTAGCCATTCTGTTTGCACACCGGGAGACACATTGTGACCGATGGTGTGACGGCCCGAGGTACCTGGTACCCAGTGCTAGTTTACCCGTTTATCCAGTCCGGTCAATTTGTATAGGTTACTTGGGCATGAAAAAGTATAACTGTAATTGAACTGATTGTTAAAGAAAATACGAAAATTAAATATCAGAAATGATTACGATAGAATACAAAGAAACTCAAGATCATGAAGAAAATAAATAAACAAAATGCATGAAGAAGTTAATATCATAAAACGTAATTAGCCCTCGACTAAACATTAAGTTGGTAATTATTCAGTTCTTGTGAACACAATGGCTAAGAAATTATGATTTTTATTTGCATATTATTTCTTTCTATTTTATTATTTGCACCACTAAGCTTTATGCTTAGCGCGTCGCTTTTGCAAAGCGTAGGTACTGAAGATACTGATCGAGAGCCAGTAGACCACAGATTGGGTAAGTCCATCCCGCAGCTCGCATAGTGTCCGTGTCACCTCACAGGCTACAGTGCATTGGTAAGACACTAGGTGTCATTTTGGTATTTTGTAATTGATCTTATTTTCTCATGTGTAAATGAACTTATGAAGTGTAATTTGATGCTCATGTAAATAATGAGAATTGTGTTTGTAAATGAAAAAGTGAATGTTTATCTGTGATATATATATGATTATCACATGAAATGAATGATTGAGAAATGAATGTGAACTGAAAAATATTGAGATTTTGATAAATGGAGTTGAGATGAATGAATAAGAATATAGGAAGTGTTTTTCACAGTTCAAGAACGTGTTTCTCCATTTTTATGCGTTACTCTGCCGGATTTTCTTTAAAAATTTTCGGAACCTCAAATAAATTACAATTTCAATAAATGAATTATATTTCACAAATTATTTTCAAAACTATGATAAAAATGAATTAAGATAAAATAGAGTGCTCCGGCATACTGAGTGGCATAACTTGCTCGGCTACACTGTAGTCGGGTAAGGGGTGTCACATTTAGTGGTATCAGAGCACGGTTTAGGCGTTTCTGGGCCTAGATTGTGTCCATACCATGCATTGCATTTGTAAGAGTCGATGTGACACTAATGCAGATCTGTTTATCTTTCTTATTTTGAATAGGATATGGACCCTTCATCTCAGAGAGCAGTCGAGGAGGAAGTGGAGAGTCATGCTCCACCAAAGCGGTGAGGCTGGGGCATGAGAGAATCTGCTCCGCCAGCTCAAGCAGAGCCTGCTCAGCCTCCACAGGCCATGTTTCAGCAAATGGCCGATTTCTTTAGACAAATAGCCGGGGTAATGCCAGCACCACCACCACCACCAGCTCCACAGCAGAAATCACATCTGGAAAGGCTAAGAAAGTTTGGAGCAGTGGATTTCTATGGCAAGAGAGAAGATGACTCTGTTGCAGCCGAAAATTGGTTGAACAGAACGGGCAGAGTCTTAAAACAACTCCACTGCACCCCAGAGCAGAACTTAGAAGCTGTTGTATCCTTGTTACAAGACGATGCCTACGAATGGTGGGACACTGTGTCCAGTGAAGTGCAGCCAGAAGCTGTAACTTGGGACTTCTTTCTTTCAGAATTTAAGAAGAAATATGTGGGTAATGTATACCTAGAAGAGAGAAGAAGAGAGTTTATTAACCTGAGGCAGAGACAGTTGTCAGTGGCCGAATATGAGAAGGAATTCGTAAGATTGAGCCGCTATGGAAGGGAGATAGTCCCTAATGAAGCCGAAAGGTGCAAGAGATTTGAAGAGGGACTAAATGACAACATCAAGATCTAGCTCACTGCCTTGGGAATCACAGAATTTACAAAGCTAGTGGAAGCTGCAATAAAGGTTGAAAAGGTAAGAATCAGTGAGCAGACCAGAAGGGAGAGACAGCAGAAGAGGGGCCCAAGACAGTCAAGTATACCAACTGATAGTAAGAAGTTTAAGGGTTCTAGTTCACAAGATCAGACACAGGGCCACAGAGGCCAGATTGGAATATCTATAGCTAGTTCCCCGGGCACAATAACAAGGGGATCAACCCCAAAGCCTGAATGTATGCATTGTGGTAGAAGACACAGAGGGGAGTGTCGACTGTTAACTGGAGAGTGTTTCAAATGTGGGGCTATGGATCATTTCATAAGAGATTGCCCCCAGAGGAGTGGTTCAATAGCTCCGGTACAAGTTGATAGACCTTCCCCTATAGTTCAAAGGGGTAAAAGATCGGGTAGAGCAGAAACGACTGACATTACACAGAAGATTGTTTCTGAGACAGTTGAAAAGCCCGAAGTCAGGGTGGCACCACAAGTATATGCTATGGAAGCTCAGGAAGAGCCAAACCTGCATAATCGATGAGGCGATACAAGGAAGTGAAGAAACAAGGAGGTAGCAACTCCTCGATTACTTAAGTCAGGTAAATTTCGAGGACGAAATTTAAATTAGAGGGGAAGAGTTGTAACACCCTTCCCGTAGCAACTCCGTATAGTCTACTGTTCCGGTAACCGGTGTCGGTCCGGACAGCTAGAACGTCCGAAAAAATATTTAAACTGAAGTGAGGGACCATAATTAACCCCAATATTAATAAGAAAAATTTAGTAAAAATTTTAGAAATAAAATACAACCAAGTCAAACGAGCCGGTGCCCAAGCGATGGATAACCAGAGGGAAGTTGCGATTCTCGCAACGAGGAGCCCTAGACCCGGGGGAAAAATTGTAAAATAATTTTTGGGACTCCAGAGAAGGGTCATTGAGGTTCCCATGGCATTAGAATGCCAAGAAAATACCTAGAAAAAATTTTCAATCGGTACAGACAATTTTGACCCGTTAAGCCAAACGGAGGGCATTTTGGTCATTTCGCCTTCAGAGACGATTTTTGGCCGACTTGTCCAGTTAAGTAAATAATTATTATGATCTAAAATGTGAATAAATATTACTAAAAATTGAATTGAAAATGAGTAGAAAAGAAAAGAAAAAAAATGAATTAAATGGGAATTTATGACATCACATGATGTCATTAGTGTACCTTCACCCAATTATATGGTGACACATGGCTATAACCCATTTAAAATTAATAAAATGGGCAGAAAATGAGAGAAAAATGCAGCTTTCTTCTTCTTCCCAATTTCCATACGTGAACCTTTCTTCCTCCATTAAAATTCATTTCATTTTCTCTCTTCCAAACCTTGAATTCTCACCACTAAACCTTAAATTCTCTTCATTAAAACTTGTCCACTCATCTTGGGAAGGTGTTTGGCAGCCTAGAAAGTGAAGGAAAGGGAAGTTTAAGCTTGGAAAATTCTGCCCTACAAGAGGTTAGTGCTTACTTATGCTAATATTCCTTTACTTCCATGTTAAGGACTTGAATTTAGTATGAAATTGTAAGTTAAATGGACTAAAACTCATGTGTATGTGTACCATAAATTTTGGCAGCCCTAAGGAAGGAACAATGATGGAGTGTTTTTGATGGTTTTAATGGATTTAAAATGAATTAGAGATTATGTTTAAGGTGCATATACACATATATGATGAATGAAAGTGTGTATCTAAGGTGTATGTGTGAATCATAATGGGAAACTAGGGTTTGGGAGTGAAAAATTGGACTTGGCTTATGAAATTATTAATGGACATACTAATGGTCAATTAGTGACCATTTAAGGCAAGTTAATCATAATTTGAAGTAAGCTAATGCATGGTAAACTAAAATGGGAAGGCTGCCTAGAGACAGCAGAATTAAGGCTGTGAGTCCAGCCTGTTTGGACTGCCATATCTTTGGCTGTGTAGGTCCAATTGGTGTTTGGCCAATTGGAAATGAAACTAGACTTATAATGGCACATTTTTGCTGAAGAAACCATGCCCAAAAGACCAAAGCAAGTGGACCAAAAGTTGGCCCCAATCCGGATACCCTGCAACAGCACCTGCAGAAATGACCAAATGAACAGTTACTGTTCATTTGGCCATAACTCACTGTAGATATGGTCAATTGACCTGAAATTTTTACAACAACAAGTTAAGACATAGAAAAACAACTTTCATGAAGAAACCTACCCCAAATTATGACCAGAACCTAACCCAAATGGCAGTCACGATACTGCTCAAACTCGCAACTCTGCAGATTTTGATTTGAGCAGTAATGTTTGGATGGCTATAACTCTCTCTAGAAAATTCGGATTTAGGCGATTCTTGAACCGATGGAAACCTAAGGCATAGTAGAACATTTCATATGAAGAAAGTTAGACCAAATTATGAACTTAACTTGGTCAAATTACTGACCAAAGTTGGACCAGTGCTAGTTTACCCGTTTATCCAGTCCGGTCAATTTGTATAGGTTACTTGGGCATGGAAAAGTATAACTGTAATTGAACTGATTGTTAAAGAAAATACGAAAATTAAATATCAGAAATGATTACGATAGAATACAAAGAAACTCAAGATCATGAAGAAAATAAATAAACAAAATGCATGAAGAAGTTAATATCATAAAACGTAATTAGCCCTCGACTAAACATTAAGTTGGTAATTATTTAGTTCTTGTGAACACAATGGCTAAGAAATTATGATTTTTATTTGCATATTATTTCTTTCTATTTTATTATTTGCACCACTAAGCTTTATGCTTAGCGCGTCGCTTTTGCAAAGCGTAGGTACTGAAGATACTGATCGAGAGCCAGTAGACCACAGATTGGGTAAGTCCATCCTATAGTTCTGCATAGTGTCCGTGTCACCTCACAGGCTACAGTGCATTGGTAGGACACTAGGTGTCATTTTGGTATTTTGTAATTGATCTTATTTTCTCATGTGTAAATGAACTTATGAAGTGTAAGTTGATGCTCATGTAAATAATGAGAATTGTGTTTGTACATGAAAAAGTGAATGTTTATCTGTGATATATATATGATTATCACATGAAATGAATGATTGAGAAATGAATGTGAACTGAAAAATATTGAGATTTTGATAAATGGAGTTGAGATGAATGAATAAGAATATAGGAAGTGTTTTTCACAGGTTCCGAAGAACGGTTTTCTCCATTTTTAGCCGGTACTCTGCCGGATTTTCTTTAAAAATTTTCGGAACCTCAAATAAATTACAATTTCAATAAATGAATTATATTTCACAAATTATTTTCAAAACTATGATAAAAATGAATTAAGATAAAATAGAGTGCTCCGGCACACTGAGTGGCATAACTTGCTCGGCTACACTGTAGTCGGGGAAGGGGTGTCACAATCCAAAAGTCAACATTTTTGTTGACCAATGAGGTGAATAGTGATATCAAAACTTGAAATGCACAAATTGAAGAATTTAAAAGTTTCAAATGCCCTAGTATACCTAACATGATTGGTTTGGATAGTTTGGCATGCCAATAGGGTTCGATTAGCGATCGCACATGGCAATATGCCATTACGTGATTTTATGGCTTTTAGCCATTCGACCTTGTATTGAGATTTGGCCTTGTGCTCGATGTATTCTGACTTGTTATTACATTACATTGCCGGGAGATGCATATGTGACCGATGGTGTGACGGCCTAAGGTACTAGATATCCAGTGCCAGTTTACCCGTTATCCAGTCCAGTCGTCTAGTGTAGGTTACTTGGGGCAACCAAATGAATAAAATTGGACAAAGTAAATGATATACAAATACCAAACAAATAAAACGTACACATTCACTACACATTTAATTTCTTGCTATTTTCTTTTATTATATTATTGCACCACTAAGCATTATTGCTTAGCGCGTTGCTTTTGCCACGCGTAGGTACTGGAGATACAGATCGTGAGCCCAGTAGACCACAGACTGGGTGAGTCCATCTTGCAGCTCTGCACAGTGTCCGTGTGACCTCAACTTCTGCAGTGCATTGGGTGTCATTTTGACATTTTGTAACTTAATTTTGATTTTCTCATATGTAATTAAACTTGTGTAATGTATATTAATGTTCATGTAAATTATGAAAATTTTATTTGTGAATGGAAAAGTAAATGTTTATTTGTGATTTATACTTGATTATCACATGTGATGGATGTTTGAGAAATGAAAAGGTTGTTGAGAACTGAAATTGAGAAATATTGTTGAGATTTTGGATATTGGAGTTTGAAATGATGGAATACAAATATTGGAAGTGTTTTTAACAGGTTCCGAAGAACTGTTTTCTCCATTTTTAGCCGGTACTCCACCGGATTTTCTTTAAAATCTTCGGAACCTCAAATAAATAATACTTTTGATAAATGGCTAAAATAAATTATATTTCATAAATTATATTCACAAGCATGGTATAAATTAAGTAAGGTATATTAAGGAGATTATGGTTGTACCACTGGTGTCTGTATTGGGACTTGAGTAGGCACATTACTAGCCATTTGTTGGAACATTGCAGCCATCTGCTGAGCGAACTGAGCAGGGAACTGCGGTACTGCAGGGGCTGGTACTGTTGAACCACTGACATTTTGTAGGCCTAGGGCATCCCCTTGCACTTCAGCCTCAATAGATTGATCGACTGAACGATCACCCTCTTCCATAGTCAATTCGAGGATCTTAGACCTCCTGAACAATTAACACAAGGAGATTTCCTCCCGTTAGTGCATATTTATAATGTAATGTACTGTATGTATCAAACAATGATATTGAGCAGTTATACTATGAAGAAAGAATATTCAAATAACAGGTGAAAACAGAATTTAAAAACCAGGCTCTGATACCACCAAAACATGTCACACCCTACCCCTCTGTAAGGCATAACATGATCCCGTAGTATATCTAATGAATTACCAACTCCGTCTACTGATAACCCATTAAATACACTACAAGGGATTTTAAAAACTTTTCTTACTTCTTTTACAGTGGTGAGCACTATTTACAGGTGTTAAAAACTTTTGTGAACTGAAGTGAAACAGCTAACTCATTTGGATTATTTGGAATTTCTGTAAAAATTTTGGCAGCCATCTGTATTTTGGATAAAACAGTTCTCCAGAAAACCTGTAAAAGCACTTTAATATATTTCCAAATCTCAACTCCAACATATTCTCAACACAACATTTTTCTCAACTCAAATCCACAGTGATTTTTCAAATACTGAAATAAAAGAAATATAATACAATTTTTACAAGCCAAAATAACTCATAGTTATTTTACAACTTCAAGGTACAATTTGAATTTACAACTGCTCAAAACCAAAAACAATATGTACATACAGTGGTCATACATTACAGTACAAAATGTAAAATGTTGGTATTCTCATTATACCCGGTAATCTCTCGCTGGAGGTACTAGCAGCCTAGTCTACTGCCACATGCATGCGTCTACTGCGACAGCAATAAAAAGCTATCGCTGAGACAATGTCTCAGTGGTGCACAACATTAACCAAATACAACTTAAATCACAGTTCATAAATCATTTAAACAATGGATATGTAAAATCATAGTTAAATTCAAGACAATGAGTGTCAGAAGGAATTTAACACAATATCACAATAAATCTCAGAGATCAAAACATATTTAACTTCAAAAGAAAGTAAATGTCAATAAGGATTTAACTCCATTTCACAACCTCATAATACAAATCAATAAATCACACACAGCTTAATCATGTTCCAAAGTTCAATTCGTCCCAAAAGCAGATGGCTAATGAGGTATTCAATTCGTCCCAAAAGTCGATGACTAATGAGGAATAACATAGCTAGCTAGCAAAAATATGAGTACTCATCCAATTCGTCCTCAACAGGCACACACCTCAACACTTCAGCCAGAGTGGGAATTCAATTCGTTCCACTAGACAAGCTTGTGAGGAATACAATCAATATACATGATAGCTGTGGTTTCAAACCATTTCCAATACTTTTCAATCAATAAGTATCCATCAATATCATTCAAATAATTTCTCACAGTTTCAAATCATTTATAATGCTTTTCAAGCAATAAATATCCATTCAAACACATTTCCACAATTTAAAACAATAATGTACAATTAGTCATAATTCATTTCAATTGAAAAATTCAAAAGAAATAGTTGTTGTGCACAAACCTCTGATAACTGTCTCCTGGTCTGGACTCAGTGTTTCCTTCCCTTTCCCTGAGTCTTTACTAACTGAGAAACACAATTTGAAGTGTTTCAGTACTAAATTAAACTGTCTCTATCGATAATGTTTGACAAATAATTCACTGAAAGCTATTATTTGCTTAATCACCTAATATACCGACCCTCGATGCGTTCTAGGTAAATTAGGTTTTAGTGTCATTAATATGTCACATTCGATAGTGTTTTAGGGTTGGTACACGTTACCAATTTCGTTTCCTTGTTTAGTGCATTTTATTGCAATTTGCTGGATTTCGGGATACTAGTTTGACCTAGCCGGACGACCTAGTTTCCTCGGTTTTTGGGTTTCAGTCAAAACTACAAACTTGTAGATCTATGTCTTACGGAACGCGGGGCAAAATTTTAGGTCATTCTGAGTTATGTAGACCAAGTTATGGTCATTTTACTATTGCTGGTCAAATGGCATCAAATTAGGTCATTTTAGGTCAAATTTGGTCAACTTTGGTGCGGCTAGTTTTTGGACCCGAACTTGTGCAAGCTGTTTGACTTGCTTATGATCATTTCTGGGCTTTGGTGTCTTCATAAGACTTGTAGGTATGGGTCTTAACTATCCATGGTTAAAATTTCAGGTCAATTGGACCTGTTTTGAGTGAGTTATGGCCTAAACACTAACTGCTGCCCAATTGGTCAATTTTCAGGTCTCAATTGTACTTAATCCGAATTGGTCATTTTTCATGCTACCTTGCAAGCAGAATTTTGGTATGCTTTCTCAATGAAAGTTGGCACATTTTGTTCCTAGTTTCACCTCCAATTGGTCCCATACCAATTGGAGTTACACATTTAAAGTTATGGGCTAAAATGTAGGCTGTCCTTAATTACATTGTTTATACATGTATCAATTACACATTTACCTTGCTACAATTCCACCTCTCAACCCCATTCTGTTTTGGTACATTACCAAAACCATATACCACTTCACTTTAAAGTCACTTTGGGCAGATTACAAACATCCTTAACACACCAAATAAAACTCTAATTCATAAAGTCCAATTACAACCACAAATACACATAAACACTACTTATTATTTCATACAATTTCCACAACTAATTTATATACATATCCATCAATCCTCAATGTCATAATTCTGCCAATATCTTCATGAATTCATACATTCATCATGGAGTCTCAATGCTGCCGAATTGTTCCACAATGCCAAAGTTTCACATACTTTCTTCAACTTCAATTTCAAATGCATAATCACCATTACATATGGAAATAACTTACTAGGACATCAATTCACCCTATTCAACATGAATTCTCATCAAACATATGTAAGAATATTTCATTAAACATACAACTCCATGGCTGTCCAAAAATGGATATATAAAGAACTCCTCAAACTTGAAAATTTTCTTCACAAAGCACACACCCATAACATGTATATAAAGTTTAACAAAGCAATGTTCAAAAATTCAAACTTACCTATGGTTGGGACTTGTTAAACCTTCACTAAACTTCTTAATTTTGGTATCGAACTCTTCCTTGTGATGTGGGGATAAAACTTAATGAAGCCACTTAGGTGATTGGAGGTGAAATGAAGGAGATTAATGGAGCTTCATGCAAACGGCAATGGAGGTTTTGTCTTTCTTCATTTCGGCAAGGTTGAGGGGATTTGGAGAAGATGAAGTGCAGATGGTGAAATGGACTTACACCTGCCCCATTAGTGTTTAATTAAATCTCTAGTGGTCCACTCACCAAATTTAAATCATATAATATGTTAAATGTGTTATTTACACAATTTTCACTCCACTTTTGGCTATTTACATTAGGTACCACCAAATTAATTTTTCATTTTATTTTCTAAGTGTAATATTATTTATTTTTAATAGACATTTAGGTCAAAAGACAATTCGGGATGTCAAATGACCATAATGCCCCTATTCGGGTTGCATTCTCGATTTTTCGGTAACACCGGTTTTGTCCGTTTTTCGAATTCTCACTTTTCTTTGTACTAATTATTTAATTTTTCTTTGATATTTCTAATGATATTTATACTTCAATTGATGTCTCTTTAAGTCCTATAAATATTTTCTAGGGTTCTCCGTAGTCCAGGGCCAGTCAACGGTCCACGCCGTGACTTCCCGGTGCGGTCACCCATCGCTAGGGTTCTCGGCTCACTTAACTTGGTTACATTTCTTTGCTATTATTTTTCTTTTGTTTTTCTTGTATTTTCTTTTCTTGTATTTCATTATTTTATGTCTCCTCCCTCATATCAAAGTATAGTTCTAGGCATCCTAGCTGTCCGGACAACACTGGTCACCGGAACAGTAGAACGCACTACCGAACATAGGGGTGTTACAACAGTAATGGGGCTAAAGAGATAATGACTTGGTTGCCAATGAAAGGTTTTTAGGGAATGCAAATATTAGGATAGCATGTATGCATAAAATACTAAGTATACTAAGTTCATTCTATAGATTTTGTATGGAGAGGAGGGGCTTTTAGTTTTTTATAGTGCCAAGCATGCTTCCATAATACTTATCTTGAGACTTCTTCTTCTTCTCTTTTTCTCTTTTTTTTTTTATGTCCCTTTTTTCATCTCTTCCAAACTCATTGCTTTTGATCGGTTGGAAAGGCAAATCTTTCTTTGATTTTAATTGCACACTTGCACTCTTTCTTGAGTTCTACACCCTCTCTCAATTTTTTTTTTTGTTTTTTTTTTTGCACCTAATATACCTTTTACTTATGCATTTAGCTTTCTTAAAAGGGTAGGATAGGTGTTTAGGCTAGGGGTTTGGTAAATAATATGGGTAAGCAATAAATTCTAAGGGATAAATATAGGCTTCAAGTTGGCCATAAGGGATATATATTTTAATTAAGGATGGATGAGGTTTAATGAAACTGTATTAAAGAATGCTTTAATCATCTCTTCATCAAGCATATACTAGGATTTCGCCTTGATAGGTCTAAGAGACATGTTCTAGAGTTGGTGAGGCATTTTTAGGTTTGCTTGTATTTCAAAAGTTTTCTCCTAATTTTGCAAGTTCATTTTGGCAGACTAATGGCTATGAAGGGGTTTAACTAGTTTAACTCCACTTAGGTGATTTAGTGTTTCATAAACAACATATTGAAGCCTTTTTGCCCATTCAGTTACATTCATTCCTCTTTTCCAGAGAGTCCAATCATTAGCTCATCAAGGTTTTAGTTATAATTCTAAGTTAAAAGCTTTTTGAAAAAGTCTAGAATTTTCAAAATTTGCAAAAATTTTCTGGATTTTTGACACACAAATATAATATTGACATAATAAGGTAATGAAATGCAATATATGAATGCAATGCATTAAATGCACCCCCAAACTCAAATTTGACATTGTCCTCAATGTCGTCAAGATATCATAATCAGGTCAAGAGCAACATCATAAATGTAATAACAAGGAAAAGCTAATGGATATAGAATACTCCCTCTTAGAGCGTGCCTTCCCTTGAAGATTTGTGAGTTTGATCTCCATTGCTCCTTTCAAGTGCTTCTTGAACCTACAAAGTGAACAAACATATAAATCAAGTTTGGGAGGGTGATAAAACAAAAGAAGTAGACAAATGCAAAGATTAAATTTAAAACTTGGGTTGCCTCCCAAGAAGCGCTAATTTAAGGTCATTAGCTTGACCCTTTTAGAATTGTTAATCAAAGAGCGATTTTCGCCCATAGTAGTTGTCATATAATACCACATATGGGTCTTGATTTGCGGTACCCTCAAGATTGGCAAGATTTGAAACAGGATTGCACATTGCATGAATAACACATGGTTTAAAGTGATATGCTTAGGATGAGGGCTGCTTTAGCTCATGGAGGATATGTGATGATGCAGGAGGTGTCCCTGATAGAAAAGGGTCTTCCGGTGGTGTATGTGTAAACATCGTTAATGAGCTTAAGTTGATAGTCTTGTCAATTTCTTCATCTACCACCTTCACCTCTGATCTATTTTCATGTAAGCACTCTTCTAATGACCCTCCAACAATAAAGGAGTTGTTTTCTTTAACTTTAGGTTTCACTTCTTCTTCAATTAACTCCTGTTTTTGTGGGAATTCTACTAGTAAGTCATCTTCAAAGGAATTTTGTTCTTCAGGCTTAACTTCTTCTATGAGTTCAAATTCCAATAAAGCTTCTACATTCTCCCAACTTTATTCATTTGTTTCCTCCTCATAGAGTGATAGCTCATTATTCATCATAAGGTTGTCAAAACTTTCCAATGGAGCTATCGCCTCTTCAAGTCCCACTCTCTTCTCTAATTGTAGCTGAAATGGTTGGCATGGAATTTTAGGCTGATAAATGTATGGGGGATATTGATGACTACAACCCTGCAGTGAAGGATCCCAATACCAATGGTAATCAAAATCTGCCATGTTATTCAACAAGTTAATGGCATCCCCATGGTCTCTTTGAAGAACATGATCACTAGTAGCCTAAGCTCCATAATCTATCCAATTCCTTGTTGCTTCATTCAAACCATTATAGAAATTAAGAGTATGTTCATAATTTGCAAGATTATGATTGGCAAATTGCTCTACCAATTCATTAAATCTTCTCCAAGCATTGTGAAAAGGTTCATTGTGTTGTTGAATAAAGCTTGTGAAGACTTTTTGGTGAAACATCTTAATGATCCTCACAAGAAAAATAAGAAAAAATAAAATTAGATAAGAAATAAACTATAAAAGAAATTAGAATGTCTAGAGTAATCAAATCACTAATCATTCAATATCCGTAACACCCCTATATGCATAGCTATGTGTAATTTACTATTCCAGTGACCGGTGTCTATCCGGAAAATTAAGGGGATTAGAACCACAATTAAGTCACCTAGAAAAGCCCTGAATGGAAATAAATAGTGATTACCAGATGGTAAAGTATAAATAAGAAAAACAAAGCATAAAAAGTTAAATGAGCCAAAGGTCACCGCGATGGGTGACCTTCCCAGGAAATGACTGCGAGGTCAGTCCTAACCCTAATTTTGAACGAGAAATTGTGACACTGCGGTCCTAAGGACTATTGCAAACCTAGTGAAAAAGAGAAAATCACATAAAAGAGTTGATAAGTAGGTCAAATAATTAGGTCAGGGATCCAGAAGAAATATCGAGTTATTTGTAAACTGGATCAGACCGGCGAGGGGCAAATTGGTCAATTCACCCCTAGAGGTGACTCCTAACCTAACTGTCCAATAAAATCTAAGAAATGAAAATTTTAAAATATATAATTAAATTAAAGAAGTGAAGAAGAAGAAAGGAAAAGAAAAAGAAAAGAAAAGAAAAAAGATTATTACATCATGGTGACATCACCTACATACTTCATAATTAATTTCCCTTTTTATTTCCTAATTTGACCAAGTCAATATTAGAGATAAATATACAAAATAACAAATAAAAGAAACTAATTTGGGGTCTTCATCTTCATTCCTTGCCACCACCACTCTCTCTCATGTCCCTCTCTCTAATTTTCCACCATGAAAGCTTATTTGCAAGCTTTCTAAACACTAAATTCCACCATAATTACCCTAATTTCTTTAGTTAAATCTTATATTTGAATGTTGAAAAGAAGCTTGGAGATGTAAATTGAAGGAAAAGTTGAAGAGAATTGAAGATTTAAAACTACACAAAAAGGTTAGTGATTAACCACCTAATTTCTCTTTAGAATTTTGTTTATGTGCATGAATTAGTTTAGAAATTGTGGGAAAATTTAACAAAAATCAAGCATGGTGGACCATTGGGGAGTCTCGGTCATGCTTGGGATAAGTAGGATTTGATGGTGCTTAGTTTAATTAAACTTAAATTCTTGGTGAATTGATGATGGATAGGTGAATTGTATGTGTGAATTGAATGAATTAAAACATTTGGAAAAATTAGGGTTCTTGGCACTTAGGGTTTGGGGAAAAATTTAGAAAAAATTGGTAATTTATGTAATTGACCCTAATTGAGGTTAGAAATGGTCAATTGGGACCAATTGAGATGTGTTTGAATGGATAGAAGTAAAGTCAAAATCGGATTAGTTAGGGGTCCCAATCTGGCAGATTGACCTAGGTCCCTTTCAGGGACCAAAATTGAAATTTTGCTAACCCAATTGGTGTGAGGCCAATTGGAAATGAAATTAGACACATAAAGACACAATTTTCATTGAGAGACCATGCCCAGAAAATGACATTTAGATAGTGAACAATTAGGTCAAATCCGGATATTATGCACTGCCACTGTACAAAAATGACCAAATGAACAGTGTTTGTTCATTTGGCCATAACTTGGTCTAAGCAGGTCCAAATAACCTGATTTTTGTGGCATTGGAAAGCTATGACATAGCACTACAACTTTCATGAAGACACCAACCCAAATTCTTCCCATAACCAAGTCATTTTGTCACCCAAAATTGGTTGCCCAAAACTGCCAGAACCAAAAACTTGCCTAGAATTCTGGGTAGATACCAATCCGGCCAGCCCTATTCAAATGGCCATATCTTGGGTTACAAAACTCCAAATGGAGTGATTCAAAAAGGGAATTAAAGATAAGACAATAAGGAACAACTTTGATGAAGGACAGTTAGCCAAATTCCTATAGTAACCCGACCAATAGAATAGTGCAAAATAGGGCACCAAAATTGGAAAAATTGAGAATTCTCTTAGGAGACCTAGAAATTTAAATGGCAATCTAAGCCAACAAATTAGGCAATTAAAATGTGGTATGTGGGTGTAATTAGAATTCACATACCTATTAAGCATGAGAAAGTACACATTTTGGCCCAATGGTTAAATGAATAGTAACCACCATAATCAAGAACACAAAGAACTCAATTTATGGGATTATACAAGTAAAGTTTAAATGCAAATTTCAATTGTTAAAATTATAGTTAAACATAATTTGAATAAATATTAAAATATCTTAATTGTGTGCTTCAGTGGAAAAAGGGTCTTTCGAAGAAAGGAATCAACAAGAGTGAAATAAGGAAAGACTAATTACGATGTTTGTGCACAATAAACTTATTTAAGTATTTCTTTTTGAAATTTGATTTAGTATGTAATATGAATAGTTTTTAATTGTTTTGGCTTTGAGAATTTTATTTGGAAATTATAGTTTTGCCTACTTTGTAAATGGAAATTTTGAGATAAAATGTGATTTGTTGTTTGTATGATACGCTTAAATATTGTGATTTGAAATTATTTTTTATTCACACTTGACTTTACAGTCCTTTACTATGTTCCTCCTCCACTTGTGGGGTTGAGTTTGATATTTGATCATTTTCCTCCCTCTCTGGCTTGCCAGTCTGAGGTGAGTTTAGATGAGTACTCATATAGCTAGCTAGCCACCTCTCTCATTGATTTCGATTAGTGGGATGAGTTTGTATTGTCGTGATGTGCAACACAGCAAAGTTTGAAAATTTTGTGTCATGACCTAAGTGGTATTATTGATTGGAAACATTGTATTTATTAAATTGTTTAACCAAATTTGTGTTAAATGAGCTTTGAAAATTGTGAAAAGTAATTGTGAATTATTTGAATTGTGATTTGTCAATAAATGTTTTATACACTGCATCTTAAATTTTTATTGTGCACCACTAAGTAAGATTTACTCAGCGATGGTTTTTTTTTGCCGTTGCAGATAGGGAAAAAGACATAGCAGCAGAGTGAGTTGCTACAATAATAGGGAAGCACAGTTTGAAGACTTTTGTACGAGTATACTATTTATACCCTTTGTGATTTGGTTGATGTAAATATGGTATTGTTCATGTGTATATATGTAGTTTGAGCAGTTGTACATTAAATGTGTGATCATATTATTATTGAGATTTTATGGCTGTAAATTAAATGTGTGAATGTAAATGAAATATTTTGAATGCAAAAGCGTATGAATTATTTTTAAATATCTTACTAAGAATTTTTTAATGAAATTTTGAGTTGAATTGTGGAAGTTGAGAAAAAAATTTTGTGTTGAGTTGAGGTTATTGGAGGTTAAGGTTTGTGAAGTGCATTATTTAGAAGTGCTTTTCTACAGGTTAAATTTTTTATTTTTCTTAATTACAGCCGGTACTCTGCCGAAATTTTTACAAAACATGCGGAAAAATAAAAATGGACAAAAATTTTACCCAACTTTTAAACTTCAATTAAAAGTTTTAATACTCGCTAAAAATGCTCACCACCTTCAAAAAGTAAGACAATTATTTTAAAATTCCTTGTAGTATATTTAATGGGTTACCGGTAGGTGAAGTACAGTAATTCATTAGATGTACTTACCGGTAACCCATTAAATATACTGCAAGGGATTTTAAAATAATTTTCTTACTTTTTGAAGGTAGTGAGCATTTTTAGTGGGTATTAAAACGTTTAATTGAAGTTTAAAAGTTAGGTAAAATTTTTGTCCATTTTTATTTTTTCGCAAGTTTTGTAAAAATTTCGGCAGAGTGCCGGTTGTAATTAAGAAAAATAAAAAATTTAACCTGTCGAAAAGCACTTCCAAATAAAGCACTTCACAAACCTTAACCTCCAATAACCTCAACTCAACACAATTTTTTTTTTCTCAACTTCCACAATTCAACTCAAAATTTCATTCAAAAATTCTTAGTAAGATATATCAAAATAATTCATATGCTTTTACATTCAAAATATTTCATTTACATTCACACATTTAATTTACAGTCATAAAATCTCAATAATAGTATGATTACACATTTAATGTACAACTGCTCAAACTACATATATACACATGAACAATACCATATTTACATCAACCAAATCACAAAGGGTATAAATAGTACACCAGTACAAAAGTCTTCAAACTGTGCTTCCCTATTACTCTAGCAGCTCACTCTGCTACTATATCCTTTTCCCTATCTACGACAGCAAAATAAAGCCATCGCTGAGTAAATCTTACTCAGTAGTGCACAATAAAAATTTAAGATATGGTGAATAAAACATTTATTGACAAATCACAATTCAAATAATTCACAATTTCTTTTCACAATTTTCAAAGCTCATACAATACAAATTTGGTTAAACAATTTAATAAACACAGTATTGCCAATCAATAATACCACTTAGATCATAACACAAAATTTCTAAACTTTGCCATTGTCACACCTTACCTCCCTGTAAGGCATAATATGATCTCGTAGTATACCTAATGAATTACCGACTCCATTTACCGATAACCCATTAAATATACTACAAAAGATTTTAAAACAATTTTCTTAATTTTTGAAAGTGGTGAGCTTTTATAGTAAATGTTAAAAACATTTTGTTGAAGTTTAAAGACTAGTTAAAATTTTTTTCTATTTTTATTTTTAAGTAAATTTTGGAAAAATTTTGGCAGAGTTCCGTCTATATTTGGGAAAAACAGTTCTTCAAACACCTGTAAAAACACTTTCAATAATTCATTTCATCAAATCACCCACCACTACAACACAAACTCAACATTATTTCTCCCATCTCCATAATCGAAAACAATTTTCAATTCAATTGTCTTCAAAATAATACTAAATAACTTCATTCATATTTCATTAAAGAAAAATCAATTTACATTCATCAACCAAAATTTACATTAGAAAATCCAAAATAATATTATTACAAACTCTATACAACTGCTCAAGACCAGTTTATACATGTACATACGGTTACATACACAAATATAAACATTACAAATAGGGTATATAAAATTATACCCGACAAAACCTCAGGAATGTAGCTCTAAGATCCTCAGTAGCTCACTCTGCTGCTCCTCTAGTCTCTATATCTGCGACAGCAATAACAGCCATCACTGAGTACTATGACTTAGTGGTGCACAATATACTAAAATAACATTTTATGCATAATTCAAATCACATTTATTGAAATATGGTACTGAACATGAAAAACTGATACAAAACATGATTTATAAATTTTTAGTCTAAACAATTTTATTTAGGAAGTCTCAAAATAAATTTCATAAAAACACACAGTTATATCATGCCATTCAAAACAATACTCATCTCAATAGCCGGAGGCTTATGAGAAATCACAAGGCTAGCTAGCTCAAACTATGGGTACCCATTCAATTTTTTCCTCTACTTGCACACACCTCAACACTTCAGCTAGAGAGGGAATCAAAATTCAAACTAATTCCTCTCACTAGTCATGCTAGTGAGGTATTCAAATATATGGTCATGACACTGTGGTTTCAAAACTATCTTAACCCTTTACCAAACATTTACTAACAATTAAAACATGGATCATTAAATTTCCAACACTTTAGATCAAAAGCATAGTGTACATTTCAATCACCATTTTACAATACAAGTAAATCACAATTCATTTCATGCACTTTGCAAAGGAATTTTAAAAGATATTTATGTTGTGCACAAACCTTATGCGAGTTGCCTCTTGGCCTTGACTCGATGCTTCGGGTTCTTTCCCGGTATTCTTTTCAACTGAAACACACAGTTTCACAGTGTTTCAGTATCATAATTTATCATAAGTCCAAAAATAAATTCAAATCTATTTATATCTAGCTTTAATATGCTTAACTTGACATTCTTTAAAATTTATATTTCGAGATTACTATTCACGATACTATTCAAGTCAAATTGTTGACTTTCTCATGCTTAATAGGTATGGGAATTCTAATTTCACCCACATACACATTTTGGTTACATAATTTGTTGGTTTTGGTTGTTTTCTCAAACTTCAAGTCTCTTAAGCACAAATTTCAAAATTTCAGTTTTAGTGTTCAATTTTGCAATGTTCCATTAGTCATATTGCTGTGGTAATTTGGCTAAGTTTTCGTCATAGAAGTTGTTCCTTATTGTCTTAACTTTATTTCCCTTTTTGAATCACTCCATTTGGAGTTTTGTAGTCCAAGTTATAGCCATTTGAACATGGCTGGTCGGATTAGTCTAACCCAGATTTTCTAGGCACCTAATTTGGTTCTGGCAGTTTTGGGTCACTGAAATTGGGTGGCCAAATGACTTGGTTAAGGGCATAATTTGGGTTTGTATTCTTCATGAAAGTTGTAGTACTATGTCATACCTTTCTAATGCCATAAAAATCAGGTCATTTGGACCTGCCTAGCCCAAGTTATGGCCAAATGAACAAACACTGTTCATTTGGTCATTTTTGTACAGGTCAGTTTGCCTAATCCGGATTTGACCAATTTGTTCACTAAGTTATGGTCACTTTCTAGGCATGATTCCTAAATGAAAAATTTGCCATTTTGTGTCTAGTTTCATTCTCAATTAGCCTCACATCAATTGGGTTAGTAAAGTTTCAGTTTTGGTCCTTGAAAGGGACCTAGGTTAAGCTGTCTGCATATTGACCTTCACCAATCCGAATAGAAACTTGTTTCTAAGAATTCACTCACACCACAAATGGTCACAATTGACCATTTCTCAACTCAAATAAGGTCAACTACATCAATTGACCAATTCTCAACTTTTTCTCTAATTTTCAAAATGCTCAAAACCCTAATTACATAGAATTCAAACCTAATGCATTCCAAACATATACCCATACTTCACATACACAACTCAACCTAAACAACCATTCAAACACCTCAAAATTATTCATTTCAAACCCTAACTAAGGCTGGCCAAAATTCTCTTTTGGTTCGTCAATAATTATTTTCTTTTGATTTTAAATTAAGATCTAAGTTAATTGAGTCATAAACACAATAAATAAACTTAAATTTCCAAGTACAAGTGCTTACCTCCACTAGAATTTTCAATTCTTCCCTTTCTTCCTTTTCTTCTTTTCTATCCTTCTTCTAAAGCTTCCTCAAGTTGATCTAACAAGTTCTTATGGACTAGTTTGGGGTCAAGGTAAGGTTTAGTGGTTGGAAGCAAGCTTAAAGCAAGCTTTAATGGAGGTTTTTAGTGAGAGAAGAAATGGGATAGAGAGAGCTACTGGAATTTGGAGAAGAAGAAAAAAAAAATTTTTCTTTTTAATTTTGTTTTTATCCCTTTAATTGACTTAGTCAAATAGAATAATTAAATGGTAATTATTTATGAGGTAATGCTTAGATCATGTAGGTGATGTCATTATTCTAATTTTCTCTTCTTTTTCTTTTTTCTTTATTTTTCCATAGCTTCTTAATTTAATTTTCGATTCTGAAATTTGGTTTTCTTCGATTTTATTGAACAGTTAGGTCAGGAGTCAGCTCTAGGGTTGAATTAACCAAATTGCCCCTCGCTGGTTCAATCTGGTTTGTAAGTTATTCGATATTTCTTTCAGATCCCTAACCTAATTATTTGACTAGCTTAACAACTCTTTTTCGTGATTTTCTTTTTTCCACTGTGTTCGCAATAGTCCTAAGGACCACGACATCACAATTTTTGGTTTGAAATTTGAGTTTAGACAAACCTCGCAGTCATTTCCCAAGAAGGTCACCCATCGCTGTGACTCTCAGCTCATTTAACTTCTTGTATTCTGTTTTTCTTATTTATACTTAACTATTTGACAATTATTAATTATTTTTGTTCAGGGCTTAACTAGGTGTCTTAGACGTGGTTCTACTTCTCTTAATTGTTCGGACCAACACCGATCACTGGAACAGTGAAATATACCAGGCTATGCAAATAGGGGTGTTACAATTCTCCCCCCCCCCCCCTTAAAATAAATTTCGTCTCGAAATTTTGCCTGGTATCAATTTCTGAACAGCTGTGGGTGTTGCCTCCTCATATCCTCCTCTCGTTCCCAAGTAGTTTCTTGGCCCGAATGATGGTTCCAAAGCACCTTTATTAGCGGTATCTGCTTATTCCTCAGCTGCTTTACCTCATAAGCCAGAATCTCTATGGGTTCTTCCTCATATGTGAGGTCTGAATTCACTTCAATCTCTTCCACTGGTAGTACATGAGATGGGTCAGATCTATACCTCCTCAACATAGACACATGGAAGACATTATGTATCTTCTCCAACTCTGGAGGTAGTGCCAAACGATATGCCAAAGGACTCACTCTCTCCAGAACCTCATATGGCCCAATGAAATGAGGACTGTAACACCCCTATTTGCATAGCCTGGTATATTTCACTATTTTGGTGATCGGTGTCGGTCCGGACAATTAAGGGATTAGAACCACAGTTGAGACAACTAGATAAGCCATAAACACAAATAATTAGTAATTGTCAATTAGTTAAGTATAAATAAGAAAAACAGAATATAAGAAGTTAAATGAGTCGAGAGTCACAGCGATGGGTAACCTTCTCGGGAAGGATTACGAGGTCGATTTAAACTTAAATTTCAAACTATAAAATGTGACGCTGTGGTCCTTAAGACTATTGCGAACACAGTGGAAAAGAGAAAATCACAAAATAGAATTGTTAAGCCAGTCAAATAATAAGGTCAGGGAGCCGGAAGAAATATTGAATTAATTGCAAACCAGGTCGAACCGGCGAGAGGCAATTTGGTCAATTGACCCCGAGAGCTGACTCCTGACCTAACTGTCAAATAAAATCAGAGAAAAGAAAAATTCAGAATCGAGAATTAAATTAAAGAACTAATGGAAAAATAAATAGAAAAAAAAAAGAAAAAGAAAAGTGGAAATTGGTGACATCATGCATGACATCATGCATGATGTAATAAACACTAATTAAAAAGAAATAAAATTTGGATAATTTTGGTCTTCCAAGAGGATAAAAATTCATAAAAGAAAAGAAAAAAAAAACAAAAAGTCATCTTCTTCATCAAGGTGCCGCCCCACTTCTCTCTCAACTCTCCCTCACCAAATCACCATTAAAGCTCATCTTTGAGCTTGAGAAACTAAAAACCTCAGCATAGAAAAATTACTCACCATAGTTAAAACTTGTTTTGGAAACTAGAAGAGGAGATTGAGCAAGTAAGAAAGAAGAAAAAAAAGAAGAAATTGGGTTATTGAACTTCAAAGTTGAGGTAAGCTATTTACTTTGGAATTTTGAGTTTAATACGTGTTTTTAGTTGAATAAACTTTAAATGAAAAGAAAATTTTTGTTGAGGGACCATATGTGAATTTCAGCCAGCTAGGGTTTGATGGGTGTATATATGTGTTTTGATTGAATTAGTAGAGTAGGCAAGCTTGAATAAGTTAAGGAAGCATGTGTATAGGTGTTTAATTAGTCAAATGGCATGAACTAGGGTTTTGGCATCAAGGGTTTTCGAGACAAAAATGTGAGAATGTGTTAAATGGTGTGTTGGACTTGGTTTGAGGTGAGAAATGGTCATTTTTGACCAATTGGAGTATGTTAGAAGTGTTGGAACCAAATGCAAATTCGGATTGCTTAGGGTCATGCTACAGGCAGCAGGACCAAAGTCCCTTTTAGGGACCAAAACTGAAAATTTACAAGTCTAATTGGTATGAGACCAATTGAGAATGAAAATAGACACAAAATGGAACATTTCTCATTCAGGAATCATGCTCAAAAAGTGACCAAAACCTAGTGAACAAATTGAACAAATCCAGACTTATGCAGTCTGACATGTACAAAAATGACCAAATGAACATTTGTTCATTTGGCCATAACTTGGGTAGGCAGGTCTAAATGACCTGAAATTTTACCAGTGGACAGATGAGATATAGACCTAAAACTTTCATGAAGAAAACAAACCAAAATTATGCCCTTAACCAAGTCATTTGGCCACCCAAAATTGGTGACCTAAAACTGGCAGAACTAGTTTGGTGCCCAGAAATCTGGGTTAAGTCCAATCCGGCAGCCATGATTCAAATAGCTATAACTTGAGCTACAAAACTCCAAATAGAGTGATTCAAAAAGGAGAATAAATTTAAGACAATAGGGAACATTTTCTATGAAGAAAGTTTTGCCAAATTCTGACAGAAAAATGACCAATGGAATAGTGCAACATAAGACACCAAAACTAAAAATTTGCAAATTTGCCTAAAAGACTTAGATTTTGAGTAAACAACCAAAACCAACAAATTTAGTAACCAAAATGTGGTATGTGGGTGAAGTTGGAATTCCCATACCTATTAAGCCTTAGAAAGTCAACAAATTGACTTGAATAGTATAGTGAATAGTAACCCCGAAACACAAATTTTAAAGAACATCAAGTTTAACATATTAAAGCTAGCTATAAGTGAATTTAAATTTATTTTTGGATTTATGCTAAGTTATGATACTGAAACACTGTGAAACTGTGTGTTTCAGTGGAAAAGAACACCGGGAAAGAACCCGAGGTGTCGAATCAAGGCCAAAAGGCGACTCATATAAGATTTGTGCACAACATCAACATGCTTTAAAATTCAATTACAAGTGCATGAAATGTGTACTTTACTTTTGCTTTGAATTGTTGAAAGTTTATTTGTGTATATTTGAATTGGCAATGTTTAGTAAATTGTTAAGATAAGTTTTGAAACCACAGTGTCATGACCATATATTTGAACACCTCACTAGCATAACTAGTGGGGGTAATCAATTTTGAATTTTGATTCCTTCTCTAGCTGAAGTGTTGAGGTGTGTGCCAGTAGAAGAAGAAAAAGAATGGGTTCCCATATATTTGAGCTAGCTAGCCCTGTGATGTGATTTCTCCTTAGCCTTTGGCTATTGAGATTATATTTGTTTCGAATGGCATGATATAACTGTGGGTTTTATGAAATTGGTTTTGACACTTCGAAATGAAATTGTTTGGATTAAAATCTCATAATTCATGTTTTGTATTTAATTCTCATGTTCAGTCCAATTTTTGAATAAATATGATTTGAATTCTCTATAAAGATTATTTTAGTATGTTGTGCACCACTGAGTCCTAGTACTCAACGATGGCTGTTATTGCTATCGCAGATATAGAGACTAGAAGAGCAGCAGAGTGAGCTACTGAGGACAGAGGAGCTACTACCCTGAAGTCTATCGGGTATATTTTATACCTTGACTGTAAAAATGTATTTTGATGTATGTAATGTATGTAAATGTATGGACATGTAAAACTGGTCCTGAGCAGTTTGTATAAAGTTTGTAATAAATTTTAGTTTGAATTTCTCTTAATGTAAATTTTTGTAATGATGTATATAAATTGTTTTATCTTTAATGAAATATGAATGGAAGTATTTTGTTTTAAATTGAATGAAATTAATTAATGGTATTTTGATGATTGTTGAATGTTGGAAATTGTGGATTTGAATTTTTGGAGATTGAGAAATGATGTTGAAATTGATTGGGATGATAGTGAATTTGAAGAAGTTGTTGAGACAAATTATTGGAAGTGCTTTTTACAGGAATTTGAAGAACTGTTTTCTCAAAATACAGACGGCACTCTACTGAAATTTTTATAAAATTTGCGGAAAAATAAAATGGGCCAAAAATTTTAACTAGTTTTCAACTTTAATTAAATGTTTTAATACCTATTAGAAAATGCTCACCACTTATAACAAGTGACAAAATTGTTTTAAAATCCCTTGTAGAGTACTTAATGAGTTATCGGTAGGTGAAGTTCGGTAGTTCATTAGGTATTCTATGGGATCATGTTATGCCTTACAGAAGGATAAGGTGTGACATGTTTTAGTGGTATCAGAGCAATTTTTTGAAGTATGTTTTAACTAATGAATTTGTGTCTTTTCTTTGTTAAGTACAACTGCTCAATGTCCTTATTTATTACATACAGTGCATTACATCATAAATATGAACTAACGGAGGGAAATCTCCTTATGTTATTTGTTCAGGAGATACCCTAACTTCAGACTGAAATGGAAGAAGGGGATCGCTCAGTCGAGCAATCTGTTAAAGCTGAGGCACAAGGGGAAGCCCCAGCTCTACAAAACGTCAGTGGATCAGTAGCACCAGCCCCACAAACGCTACAGTTTCCTACACATTTTGCACAGCAGATGGCTGCGATGTTTTAACAAATGGCTAGGGGTATGCCTGCTCAAGCTCCACCCCAAACACCTGTGGTGCAACCACTGCCTCCAGCCAGACAGTATGACAAGTTGTTGAAGTATGGGGCCATGAAATTCAAGGGTACAGTAGACCTTTTAGAGGCATAGCAATGGCTTGAAAGGATGGATAGAGTTTTTAAGAAGCTACACTGCCCAGATGAGTTGAAGTTTGAATATTCTGTATCACTACTGCAAGGGGATGCGTATGATTGGTGGAAGAACATCCCCTACAGCTTAGCTGAACCACCAGTACTGACCTGGGATGAATTCATCAGAGAATTCAGACAAAAATACGTCCCAGACGCATATGTGGATCAAAAGTTACAAGAATTTCTAAGTCTAAAACAAGGCAACAGAATAGTGGCAGAATATGAAAGGGAGTTCTCCCGCTTAAGCCACTATGCTGGGAGCCTCCTTTCCACTAGCAAGGCAAGGTGCAAGAGATTTGAGACGGGTTTGAAGCCCGGTTTGAGGATGCAAGTAGTGGGATTCAGACACAGCAATTTTTCAGAACTTATTTCTCAAGCACTTGAGTTGGAGAGAATTGAAACAAAAGCGACCCTAGTAAAGGAAAAATTAGAAAAAGCTAAGAAATTAGAAAAAGATAAGGGGGAAAAGTTAGTAGAGCCAAGTTCTGGTGGTACCTTTGGAAAGAAGAAGAAATTTAGTGGACCTAGCAGAGGTCGAGGTGGAAGATTTGGAAGGGGCAGATTTTCTGGACAGAGACCCCCTAGGTCTAGCCAACAGTCGAGCAGGGGTTCATATCCTGCCCGCCCCTGTGAGACTTGTTGCAAGATTCATGGGGGAGAATGCTATTGGGCAACAGGAGCCTGCTTTAACTGTGGAGGCAAGGGCCATTTAGTTAAAGACTACACTAGTGCTCCTAGATTTGGTCCAGCTCCTACTACTGCCGAAGGATATATTCAGAGTCCTGCTCTTAGAGGTTCACAATCAGTTGGCAGAGGAAGAGGTAGAGGTAGAGGCACTGCTTTAGGCAGTCAGGGTACTATTGGTCAGTCAGCACAAGGAAGTGATTCAGCCAGAGTTTACATGATGAGACAGTGAGAAGAGGCTGAGACTTCTAATGTTGTAGCTGGTACATTCTCTATCTCTAATCAAGATGTATTTGTGCTATTTGATCCGGGTTCAACCCACTCATATGTTAGTGCTAGCATAGTCAGTTCACTTGCTGTTCCGTGTGTCAAAATGGGTTTTGAGGTGCTAGTAACTAGTCCATTGGAACAATAGGTTCGGGTCAACAGAATCTATAGAGAGTGTCCTTTAGTGATCCAAGGACATGTTTTTCTGTCAGATTTGATTGAAATGCCCTTCAGAGATTATGATATTATCTTGGGCATCGATTGGTTAGCCAGGCATCACGCCATGATTGACTGTAAACTGAAGACAGTCACTTTTGGTCTCCCTCTATACGGTGATGTGGTAATACATGGGGAGAGGCATTTATTGCCATCAAACATCATTTCGATTGCACTAGCCATAAGGATGATCAGAAAGGAGTGTGAAGCATACTTGGCACATGTGATAGACACCCAAGTGGGGAGCCCAGCACTGAGGGACATCCCTATAGTATGTGACTTTCTGGATGTGTTTCCTGATGAACTGCTAGGATTACCTCCAGAAAGAGAGGTGCAGTTTGAGATTGAAGTTATGCCTGGTGTGGACCCAATCTCTATAACACCATATAGAATGGCACCAGCAGAATTGAAAGAGTTAAAAGTGCAGTTGCAAGAGCTGCTTGACAAGGGCTTTATCTGCCCTAGTGTGTCACCTTGGGGAGCGCCAGTGTTGTTTGTTAAGAAGAAAGATGGCACTCTCCGCTTATGTATTGACTATCAACAGTTGAATAAGGTGACAATAAAGAATAGATATCCATTGCCCCGCATTGAAGACTTGTTTGATCAGTTGAGGGGTGCAGTTGTGTTCTCCAAAATTGACCTGAGATCAGGTTATTATCAGCTAAAAGTACAAGAGCAAAGTATTACTAAAACTGCCTTCAGAACCCGCTATGGCCATTATGAGTTCTTGGTCTTGCCATTCGGGTTAACTAATACTTCGGCTACTTTTATGGATCTGATGAACACTATCTTCAGACCATACCTCGACCAGTTTGTTGTGGTATTTATAGATGATATATTGGTTTATTCAAGGAATGCAGAAGAGCATGATAGACATCTGTGCATTGTACTGCAAACTTTGAGGGAGAAACAGCTATACTCCAAATTGTTGAAATGTGAATTTTATCTTTCTTGGGGCATGTAGTATCAGTAGAGGGCATTAAGGTAGATCCAAGTAAGATTGAAGCTGTCCTTAATTGGAGGCCACCCAGAAATATCACGGAGATTCACAATTTTCTGGGTTTAACAGGATACTACCGTCGATTTGTGAAGGGATTCTCCATGTTGGCATCTCCATTGACTAAGCTACTTCGAAAAGATGTGAAATTTCTATGGACGAACAAATGCCAACAGAGTTTTGATGAATTGAAGAGGTGTTTGACTGAGGCTCCAGTTCTGACTTTACCTACTTCGGGTAAAGAATACACAGTTTCTAGTGATGCTTCTCACAATGGGTTAGGCTGTGTGTTGATGCAAGATCAAAATGTCATTGCCTATGCATAACGTCAGCTGAAACCGCATGAGAGGAACTATCTGACCCATGATTTGGAGCTTGCAGCTATAGTGTTTGCTCTTAAGATCTGGAGACACTATTTGTATGGGGAGAAGTGCTACATCTACACAGATCATAAGAGTTTGAAGTATTTGGGCAACCAGAAAGAGCTGAATTTGAGATAGAGGAGATGGTTAGAGTTGATAAAAAAACTATGATTGTCTGATAGACTATCAGCCAGGGAAAGCTAATGTTGTGGCTGACGCCTTAAGTCATAAGACTATGGCAAGTCTACGGGTTACTTCTTTGTCTATGGTACATGAGTTGAGATCATTACATGCCAGCTTAGAGATTATTGATGAGGGGTAGACAGCAGTTGCATGGCATGTACAGCTAATGTTGATTGATCAGATCATAATGGCTACTCAGAATGATCAGAAGTATCAGAAGCTGTTGGAAGAAGTCAAATAGGGCAAGAAACCAGAATTCTCAATAAGAGATGATGGTCTACTACAACACCAGGGCAGAATGTGTGTTCCTAATGATGTTGATTTGAGGCATATCATTTTGAAGGAAGCACATGAGTCTCCTTTTACTATGCACCCTGGTGGCACAAAAATGTATAGAGGGCTAAAGGAGCATTACTGGTGGATAGGTATGAAAAGAGATGTGGCAGAGTTTTTTTCTAAATGCCTAACTTGTCAGCAAGTGAAGGTAGAGCATCAAGTACCCGCTGGCTTGTTACATCCACTACCAGTACCAGAATGGAAATGGGAGAGAATAACTATTGATTTTGTGATGGGACTTCAGAGGACACAGAAGAGTCATGATGCAGTTTGGGTCATTGTTGATAGATTGACCAAGTCTGCTCATTTTTTGCCAGTCCGGATGGACTACAGTTTAGAAAGATTGGCCAAGTTATACGTTGATGAGATAGTAAGACTGCATGGAGTGCCAGTATCCATCGTATCAATCAGAGATCCTAGGTTCACTTCTAGATTCTGAAGTAGTCTTCAGAGAGCCCTAGGAACTAGATTGAACTTCAATACGGCATTCCACCCACAGACAGATGGCCAGTCTAAAAGGGTAATTCAGATCTTGGAGGATATGCTACGGGCTTGTGTGATTGAGTTTGAGGGTAATTGGGACATACACTTGCCTTTGATTGAGTTTACTTACAATAACAGCTACCAATCAAGCATTGGGATGCCTCCATTTAAAGCTTTGTATGGCAGAAAATGTAGAACCCCATTGTGTTGGGATAACATGGGTGAAAGGAACATGATTGGGCTCGAAATTGTTCAGCAGACCGAGGAGAAGATCAGGGTGATCAGAGATCGACTTAAGACTGCATCAGACCGTCAGAAGTCCTACATTGATTTAAAGAGAAGAGATATTGAGTAAGCAATGGGTGAGAAAGTATTCCTCAAGGTTTCTCCTTGGAAGAAAATCATGAGATTCGGCAGAAAGGGGAAACTGAGTCCTCGTTTCATTGGGCCATATGAGGTTCTGGAAAGAGTGGGTTCTTTGGCATATTGTTTGGCACTACCTCCAGAGTTAGAGAAGATACATAATGTCTTTCATGTGTCCATGTTGAGGAGGTATAGATCAGACCCATCTCATGTACTACCGATAGAAGAAATTGAAGTGAATCCAGACCTCACATATGAGGAAGAACCCATAGAGATTCTGGCTTATGAGGTGAAGCAGTTATGGAACAAGCAAATACCATTGGTGAAGGTGCTGTGGAACTATCATTCGGGCCAGGAGGCTACTTGGGAATGAGAGGAGGACATGAGGAGACAACACTCACAGCTGTTCAGAGACTGATACCAGGTAAAATTTCGAGATGAAATTTATTTTAAGGGGGGGAGAATTGTAACACCCCTATTTGCATAGCTTGGTATATTTCACTATTCCGGTGACCGGTGTCGATACGGACAATTAAGGGGATTAGAACCATAGTTAAGACAACTAGATAAGCCATAAACACAAATAATTAGTAATTGTCAATTAGTTGAGTATAAATAAGAAAAACAGAACATAAGAAGTTAAATGAGTCGAGAGTCACAGCGATGGGTGACCTTCTCGGGAAGGATTGCGAGGTCGATTTAAACTCAAATTTTTAACCATAAAATGTGATGCTGCGGTCCTTAGGACTATTGTGAATAGAGTGGAAAAGAGAAAATCACAAAAAACAATTGTTAAGCATGTCAAATAATTAGGTCAGGGAGCCAGAAGAAATATTGAATTAATTGCAAATCGGGTCAAACCAGCGAGGGGCAATTTGGTCAATTGACCCCGAGAGCTAACTCCTGACCTAACTGTCAAATAAAATTAGAGAAAAGAAAAATTCAAAATTGAGAATTAAATTAAAGAACTAATGGAAAAATAAAAAGAAAAAAAAAGAAAAAGGAAAGTGGAAATTGGTGACATCATGCATGATTTAATAAACACTAATTAAAAAGAAATAAAATTTGGATAATTTTGGTCTTTCAAGAGGATAAAAATTCATAAAAGAAAAGAAAAAAAAAACAAAAAGTCATCTTCTTCATCAAGGTGCCGCCCCACTTCTCTCTCAACTCTCCCTCACCAAATCACCATTAAAGCTCATCTTTGAGCATGAGAAACTAAAAACCTCAGCATAGAAAAATTACTCACCATAGTTAAAACTTGTTTTGGCAACTAGAAAAGGAGATTAAGCAAGAAAGAAATAAGAAAAGAAAGAAGAAATTAGGTTATTGAACTTCAAAGTTGAGGTAAGCTATTTACTTTGGAATTTTGAGTTTAATACATGTGTTTTTAGTTGAATAGACTTTAAATGAAAAGAAAATTTTTGTTGAGGGACCATATGTGAATTTCAGCCAGCTAGGGTTTGATGGGTGTATACATGTGTTTTGATTGAATTAGTAGAGTAGGTAAGCTTGAATGAGTTAAGGAAGCATGTGTATAGGTGTTTAATTAGTTAAATGCAACAAATGGCATGAACTAGGGTTTTGGCATCAAGGGTTTTGGAGACAAAAATATGAGAATGTGTTAAATGGTGTGTTGGACTTGGTTTGAGGTGAGAAATGGTCATTTGTGACCAATTGGAGTATGTTAGAAGTGTTGGAACCAAATGCAAATTCGGATTGCTTAGGGTCATGCTGCAGGCAGCAGGACAAAGGTCCCTTTTAGGGACCAAAACTGAAAATTTACAAGTCCAATTGGTATAAGACCAATTGGGAATGAAAATAGACACAAAATGGAACATTTTTCATTCAGGAATCATGCCCAAAAAGTGACCAAAACCTAATGAACAAATTGACCAAATCTGGACTTATGCAGTCTGACTTGTATAAAAATGACTAAATGAACAGTGTTTGTTCATTTGGCCATAACTTGGGCTAGACTGGTCTAAATGACCTGAAATTTTACTAGTGGACAGAGAGATATACACCTAAAACTTTCATGAAGAAAACGAACCCAAATTATGCCCTTAACCAAGTCATTTGGCCACCCAAAATTGGTGACCTAAAACTGCCAGAACTAGTTTGGTGCCCAGAAATCTGGGTTAAGTCTAATCCGGCAGCCATGATTCAAATGGCTATAACTTGAGCTACAAAACTCTAAATGGAGTGATTCAAAAAGGAAAATAAAGTTAAGACAATAGGGAACATTTTCTATGATGAAAGTTTTGCCAAATTCTAACAGAAAAATGACCAATGGAACTATGCAACATAAGACACCAAAACTAAAAATTTGCAAATTTGCCTAAAAGACTTAGATTTTGAGCAAACAACCAAAACCAACAAATTTAGTAACCAAAATGTGGTATGTGGGTGAAGTTGGAATTCCCATACCTATTAAGCCTTAGAAAGTTATCAAATTGACTTGAATAGTGTAGTGAATAGTCACCCCGAAACACAAATTTTAAAGAACGTCAAGTTTAACATATTAAAGCTAGGAATAAGTGAATTTAAATTTATTTTTGGATTTATGCTAAGTTATGATACTGAAACACTGTGAAACTGTGTATTTTAGTGGAAAAGAACTCTGGGAAAGAACCCGAGGTGTCGAGTCAAGGCCAAAAGGTGACTCACATAAGGTTTGTGCACAACATCAACATGCTTTAAAATTCAATTACAAGTGCATGAAATGTGTATTTTACTTTTGCTTTGAATTGTTGAAAGTTTATTTGTGTATATTTGAATTGGCGATGTTTAGTAAATTATTAAGATAAGTTTTGAAACCAAAGTGTCATGACCATATATTTGAACACCTCACTAGCTTGACTAGTGGGGGTAATCAGTTTTGAATTTTGATTCCTTCTCTAGCTGAAGTGTTGAGGTGTGTGCTAGTAGAAGAAGAAGAAAAAGAATGGGTTCCCATATATTTGAGCTAGCTAGCCTTGTGATGTGACTTCTCCTTAGCCTCTGGCTATTGAGATTATATTTGTTTCAAATGGCATGATATAACTGTGGGTTTTATAAAATTGGTTTTGACACTTCGAAATGAAATTGTTTGGATTAAAATCTCATAATTCATGTTTTGTATTTAATTCTCATGTTCAGTCCAATTTTTGAATAAATATGATTTGAATTCTCTATAAAGGTTATTTTAGTATGTTGTGCACCACTGAGTCCTAGTACTCAGCGATGGCTGTTATTGCTGTCGCAGATATAGAGACTAGAAGAGCAGCAGAGTGAGCTACTGAGGACAGAGGAGCTACTACCCTGAAGTCTATCGGGTATATTTTATACCCTGACTGTAAAAATTTATTTTGATGTATGTAATGTATGTAAACGTATGGACATGTAAAACTGGACCTGAGCAGTTTGTATAAAGTTTGTAATAAATTTTAGTTTGAATTTCTCTTAATGTAAATTTTTGTAATGATGTATATAAATTGTTTTATCTTTAATGAAATATGAATGGAAGTATTTTGTTTTAAATTGAATGAAATTAATTAATGGTATTTTGATGATTGTTGAATATTGAAAATTGTGGATTTGAATTTTTGGAGATTGATAAATGATGTTGAAGAACTGTTTTCTCAAAATACAGACGGCACTCTGCTGAAATTTTTATAAAATTTGCGAAAAAATAAAATGGGCCAAAAATTTTAACTAGTTTTCAACTTTAATTAAATGTTTTAATACCTATTAGAAAATGCTCACCACTTATAAAAAGTAAGAAAATTGTTTTAAAATCCCTTATAGGGTACTTAATGAGTTATCGATAGGTGAAGTTCGGTAGTTCATTAGGTATTCTACCGGATAATATTATGCCTTACAGAGGGGTAAGGTGTGACAAGGACTCAGTTTCTCCTTCCTACCAAATCCCATAATTTTCTTCCAAGGGAAAACCTTGAGGAATGCTTTTTCACCCACTGCATACTCAATATCTCTTCTCTTCATATCAATATAGGACTTCTGACGGTCTGATGCAGTCTTAAGTCGATCTCTGATCAATCTGATTTTCTCTTCAGTTTGCTGAACACTTTCTGGCCCAATCAACTTTCTTTCGCCTACCTCATCCCAACACAATGGGGTTCTACATTTTCTGCCATACTATCACACCCTACCCCCCTGTAAGGCATAACATGATCCCGTAGTATACCTAATGAATTACGAACTTCGTCTACTGATAACCCATTAAATACACTACAAGGGATTTTAAAACTTTTCTTACTTCTTTTAATAGTGGTGAGCACTATTTACAGGTGTTAAAAACCTTTTTGAACTGAAGTGAAATAGCTAACATATTTGGACTATTAATAATTTCTATAAAAATTTTGGCAGAGTGCCATCTGTATTTTGGACAAAACAGTTCTTCAAAAACCTGTAAAAAGCACTTCAATATGTTTCTCAATCTCAACTCCAAAATTTAATCAACACAATATATTTTTTCAACTCAAATCCACAATAAATTTTCACAGACTGAGATAAAAGAAATATAATACAATTTTTTTTTTTTTACAAGTCAAAATACTCATAATTTACTTTACAACTTCATTGTACAATTTTAATTTACAACTGCTCAAGACCAAAAACAATATATACATACAGTGAACATACATTACAGTACAAAATGCAAAATGTGGTATACTCAATGTACTTGACGATCTCTTGCTGAATGCACTAGCAGCCTAATCTGCTGCCATGTCAGTCTGTCTACCTTCGATAGCAATGAAAAGCTATCGCTGAGTAAAATTTACTCAGTGGTGCACAATAAAAATTTGAAATGCGATACATAAATCTTTTATTGACAATTCACAAATCAAATAGTTCACAATTCCATTTCACAATTTACAAAGTTCATATAACATAAATTTGATCAAATAATTGAGTAACACAGTTTTGCCAATCAATAACACAATTTGATCAAATAACTGAATAACACGGTTTTGCCAATCCATAACACAATTTGATCAAATTACTGAATAACACGGTTTTGCCAATCCATAACACAATTTAATCAAATAACTGAATAATACAGTGTTGCCAATCAATAACACATTTTAGGCCATGACACAGTTTTTCCACACATGCCGTGTTGTACACCACGACAAGACACACTCACCCCAATAATCGAAATCAATGAGGGAGGAAGCTAGCTATATAATGAGTACTCATCCACACTCACCTCAGACTGGCAAGTCAAAGAGGGAAGAACATAATCACACTCACCCCAGACTGATAAGTCAAAGAGGGAGGAATAATCACACTCACCCCATAAATGGAGGAGGAACATAGTAACAGTGTCATGCTAATTGTGAATCAAAACAATTTCAAATCACAATATTTCATACAATTCCCAAACAACATTTTATCTCAAAATTTCCATTTGCAAAGTAGGCAACACAATAATTTTCAAATAATATTCCCAAAGCCAGAATAATAAAAAACTATTCATAACTCATTTCTCCAAATAAATTTGCTAGTAAAAGCAGTGAATATAAAAGTATTGTGCACGGACACAATTTAAAACTATAATGTTCAATTAAATTTTTAAGTAGAAAATGAGAAGTCAAAATTATTTTGCACAAACATAATTTAAACAATGACATACAAATAATCATAATTTATTTCAATTGAAAAATTCAAAAGAAATAGCTATTGTGCACAAACCTCTGATATATGCCTCTTGGCTCTGACTCAGTGTTTCCTTCCCCTTCTCTGAGTCTTTGCTAACTGAGAAATACAATTTGAAGTGTTTTAGTACTCAATTAAATTGTCTCTAACGATAATGCTTAATAAGTAATTCACTGAATTCTATTATTTACTTAGTCAACCTAATATGTCGACCCTCGGTGCATTCTAGGTAATTTAGGTTTTAATGTTACTAATATGTCACATTCGATAGTCTTTTAGGGTTGGTAAATGTTACCAAACTCATTTCCATATATATTGCATTTTCTTGCAATTTGTTGGATTCCGGGATATTAGTTTGATGCCGGACGACCTAGTTCCCTCGGTTTTCGGGTTTCGGTCAAAACTACAAACTTGTAGATCTATGTCTTATTGCATGCGGGGCAAAATTTCAGGTCATTCTGAGTTATGTAGACCAAGCTATGGTCATTTTACTAGTGCTGGTCAAAGTGCATCAAAATTGGTCACTTTAAGTCATTTTAGGTCAATTTTGGTTCGGCTAGTTTTTGGACCCGAAATTGTGCAAGCTGTTTGACTTGCTTATGGTCATTTCTAGGTTTCGGTGTCTTCATAAGACTTGTATATATGGGTCTTAACTATTCATGGTCAAAATTTCAGGTCAATTGGACCTGTTTTGAGTGAGTTATGGCCTAAACACTAACTGCTGCCCAAATGGTCAATTTTCAGGCCTTATTTGCACTTAATCCGGATTTGGTCATTTTTCAAGCTACCTTACAAGCAGAATTTTGGCAAGCTTCCTTCATGAAAGTTGGCACGTTTTGTGCCTAGTTTCACCTCCAATTGGTTTCATGCCAATTGGAGCCACACACTTAAGGTTCTAAGCCCAAAATTCAAACTGCCCTATTGCATTTCCTTCATACACATCAAGGATCACTTTTAACACTTACCAAACTCAACATTCAAGCCAATTCTGGTTGTACCATAACCTAAACATATTTTACCACATATTGTTGATCATTTTAGCAGCTTACAATCACATTCAACATGCACCACAAAGTGCAGAATTTGTCAAATTCAATTACAATAATTTAACTACCTATTCATGCTCATTTACATGCCCAACTTCACACCATCACACATATACCCAAACTGCCATCACAACTAACACAATTCAACATTAAGATTCCATCATCCAAACATGAAATAACATCCTTATGGTTCACCCAACCAGGCTGCCAATTCATGCATTACATTCCATTAATTCCCAAGCTTCAAATTTCAAATACACATCCACATATACTAAGTATACATCACCCAAATAATTTCCTACACACATATACATTTAATCAATCCTTTAATTTACCATTTAGAAGCAAGAATAAACTTTCCTCAAGGAGTTTCCATGGCTGCCAAAAATAAACATCTCCCTTAAAACATCAAACTCCAAAATTCTTTCCACAATTCAAGTACCCATAACCTCCTTACAAACTTTAATGAAACAATAATAAAAAACACAAACTTACCACTTTGGAACTTCTTCAAAACTCTACAAAACTTTCCTTTCTTGTTGTCTATCTACTGCCCATGGTGTGAGGATCATTTTTCATGAAGACTCTTGCAAGAAATCAAGGCTTGATCATGGAGGACTTGAGCTCCATGCATGGTGCGGCCATGGAGTTTCTTTGGGAGAAATTCTTTTCTTCGGCAATGGTTTGAGAGGAGGTTGAAGATGAACTCATTTCTGCCCATTTTAGCTCTTAAGTGTCCCACAATTCTAAGGTAGTGGAGCACTAACCATTATTTAAGATTTAATAATACAAAGTTTCACAATTCACTCATTTTACCTCATTTCTTTTACTATTCCTATAATATACCACAAATTTAATTTTCATGATATTTTCAAAGTGTAATATCATTTATTTTTAATGGAAATTTAGGTCAAAAGACAAATCAGGGTGTCAAATGACCACAATGCCCCTGTTCGGGTTGCATTCCTGATTTTTCGGTAACACCAGGTTTTGTCCGTTTTTCGATTTCTCACTTTTCTTTGTACTAATTATTTAATTTTTATTTAATATTTCTTATGGTATTTATACTTCAATAGGGGTCTATTTAAGTCCTAAAAATATTTTCTAGGGTTCCCCGCGTTCCAGGGCTAGTCAACGGTCCACGCCGTGACTTTCCGGTACGGTCACCCATCGCTAGGGTTCTCGGCTCGCTTAACTTGGTTACATTTCTTTGCTATTATTTTTCCTTTGTTTTTCTTGTATTTTATTTTCTTGTATTTCATTATTTTATGTCTTCTCACTCATATCGAAGTGTAGTTCTAGGCTTCCTAACTGTCCGGACAATACTGGTCACCGGAACAGTAGAACGCACTACCGAACATAGGGGTGTTACAATTCTCCCCCCCCCCTTAAATAAATTGCGTCCATGAAATTTTACCCAATAGCCATCTTACAATAGTCATACGTTTATTTTCTCCTTTCTATATGATCGTATAATCTTCTTTTTATCACACCCTACCCCTCTGTAAGGTATAACATGATCCCGTAGTATACCTAATGAATTACCAACTCCGTCTACTGATAACCCATTAAATACATTACAAGGGATTTTAAAAACTTTTCTTACTTCTTTTATAGTGGTGAGCACTATTTACAGGTGTTAAAAACCTTTGTGAACTGAAGTGAAACAGCTAACTCATTTAGACTATTTGGAATTTCTGTAAAAATTTTGGCAGAGTGCCATCTGTATTTTGGATAAAACAGTTCTTCAGAAAACCTGTAAAAACCACTTCAATATATTTCCAAACCTCAACTCCAACATATTTCTCAACTCAAATCCACAGTGATTTTCAAAGACTGAGATAAAAGAAATATAATACAATTTTTACAAGTCAAAATAACTCATAATTTACTTTACAACTTCAATGTAAAATTTTAATTTACAGCTGCTCAAAACCAAAAACAATATATACATACAGTGATTATACATTACAGTACAAAATGCAAAATGTGGTATACTCGTTATACCCGATAATCTCTCACTGGATATACTAGCAGCCTAATCTGCTGCCCTGTCTGTCTGTCTACCAACGACAGCAATGAAAAGCTATCGCTGAGACAATGTCTTAGTGGTGCACAACATTAACCAAATACAACTTTAAATCACAATTCATAAATCATATAAATAGTGGATACTTAAAACCATAGTTAATTTCAAGACAGTAATTGTCAACAAGAATTTAAACTCCATTTCTCAATATCATAATAAATTTCAATAAGTCAGATCATGGTTAAATTCAAAAGACAGTGTATGTTAATAAGAGTTTAAATTCATTTCACAATCTCACAATACATATCAATAAATCACACACAGCTTAATCATGTTCCAAAGTTCAATTCGTCCCAAAAGTCGATGGCTAATGAGGTATTCAATTCGTCCCAAAAGTCGATGACTAATGAGGAATAACATAGCTAGCTAGCAAAAATATGAGTACTCATCCAATTCGTCCTCAACAGGCACACACCTCAACACTTCAGCCAGAGAGGGAATTCAATTCGTCCCACTAGACAAGCTTGCGAGGAATACAATCAATATACATGATAGCTGTGGTTTCAAACCATTTCCAATGCTTTTCAATCAATAAGTATCCATCAATATCATTTAAACAATTTTCTCACAGTTTCAAACCATTTACAATGTTTTTCCAACAATAAGTATCCATTCAAACACAATTCCACAATTTAAAACAATAATGTACAAATAGTCATAATTCATTTCAATTAAAAAAAATTCAAAAGAAATAATTGTTGTGCACAAACCTCTGATAACTGTCTCCTGGTCTTGACTCAGTGTTTCCTTCCCTTTTTCTGAGTCTTTGCTAACTGAGAAACACAATTTGAAGTGTTTCAGTACTTAATTAAACTGTCTCTAACGATAATGTTTGATAAATAATTCACTGAATTCTATTATTTGCTTAGTCATCCTAATATGTTGACCCTCGGTGCATTCTAGGTAAATTAGGTTTTAGTGTTACTAATATGTCACATTCGATAGTCTTTCAGGATTGGTACATGTTACCAAATTCATTTCCGTGTATACTGCATTTTCTTGCAATTTGCTGGATTCCGGGATACTAGTTTGACCTAGCCGGACGACCTAGTTCCATCGGTTTACGGTTTTCGGTCAAAACTACAAACTTGTAGATCTATGTCTTATGGAACGCGGGGCAAAATTTCATGTCATTCTGAGTTATGTAGACCAAGTTATAGTCATTTTACTATTGCTGGTCAAATGGCATCAAATTTGGTCATTTTAGGTCATTTTAGGTCAATTTTGGTTCAGCCAGTTTTTGGACCCGAACTTATGCAAGCTGTTTGACCTGCTTATGGTCATTTCTGGGCTTTGGTGTCTTCATAAGACTTGTATGTATATGTCTTAACTATTCATGGTCAAAATTTCAGGTCAATTGGACCTGTTTTGAGGGAGTTATGGCCTAAACACTAACTGCTGCCCAAATGGTCAATTTTCAGGCCTCATTTGCACTTAATCCGGATTTGGTCATTTTTCAAGCTACCTTGCAAGCAGAATGTTGGTATACTTCCTTCATGAAAGTTGGCACATTTTGTTCTTAGTTTCACCTCCAATTGGTCTCATACCAATTGGAGCCACACACTTAAAGTTATAGGCCTAAAACTCAAACTGCCTTATTGCAATTCTTGCATACACATCAAGCATCACTTTTAACACTCACCAAACTTAACATTCAAACCAATTCTGGTTGTACCACAACCTAAACATAATTTACAACATATTATAGGTCATTTTGGCAGCTTACAATTACATTCAATGTGCACCAACAAGTGCAGAATTTGTCCAATTCAATTTACAACAATTCAATCACCAATTCATGCTCATTTACATGTCCCACTTCACACCACCATACATACACTCAAACTGCCATAACAACAAACACATTTTAACATCATTATTCCATAAACCAAGCATGAATTCCGGCATTCCTCAAGAGTTAGCAAACTGCCACAATGGTACACTTACATTCCATTACTTTCCAAGCTTTAAATCTCATTTTACATTTACATATACTAAGTATACATTACCCAAATAATTTCCTACACAATATACATTTAATCAATCATTTAATTCACCATTTACAAGCACAAATAAACTGCCTTCAAGGTGCTTCCATGGCTGCCAAAAGTGCACATTCCCATTCAACATCAAAACTCAAAAATTTCTCCATAAATCAAACACCCATAACATCCTTACAAACTTAATGAAGCAATAACCCAAAAATACAAACTTACCACTTTGGAAATTCTTCAAAACCTCTCCAAAACTTGGTTTTCTTGTTGCCTATCTACTGCCCATGGTGTGAGGATTAACTTTAATGAAGGAAGGTGCATGGAAAGTGGCTTAGATCAAGCTTGCATGAAGCTTTAACCCATGCATCCATGGAGGAACTCCATTCTTGGTTTTGGCTGCCCTTTTGAAAGGTTGAAGAAGATGAAATATTCTGCCCATTTTAGCTCTTAAGTGTCCCACATAATATTTATTTAATCCCCATAGTGCTCCACTTACATAAAATCAATTATTTTATATGTTTAAATATGTTAATTACTCCATTTAATCTCCACTTTTGGCTATTTACATTAGGCACCCCTAATTTAATTTTTCATTATATTTTCCAAGTGTAATATTATTTATTTTCAATGGAAATTTAGGTCAAAAGACAACTCGGGGTGTCAAATGACCACAATGCCCCTGTTCGGGTTGCATTCCCGATTTTTCGATAACACCGGGTTTTGTCCGTTTTTCGATTTCTCACTTTTCTTTGTACTAATTATTTAATTTTTATTTAATATTTCTAATGATATTTATACTCCAATAGGGGTCTATTTAAGTCCTAAAAATATTTTCCAGGGTTCCCCGCGGTCCAGGGTTAGTCAACGGTCCACGCCGTGACTTCCCGGTGCGGTCACCCATCGCTAGGGTTCTCGGCTCGTTTAACTTGATTGCATATCTTTGCTATTATTTTTCCTTTGTTTTTCTTATATTTTCTTTTCTTGTATTTCATTATTTTATGTCTCCTCACTCATATCAAAGTGTAGTTCTAGGCATCCTAGCTGTCTGGACAACACTGGTCACCGGAACAGTAGTACGCACTACCGAACATAGGGGTGTTACACTTTCCTCAAATTTGTATAAGACTTTTAACAATCTAATACAACGTTTAATTTGTTTTTATAACACCAATCTTATCTTACTATTGTCTTGTCTAATATTTCGGTTCATGTTCCTTCTTGAATGACCCTTGAGGTCATGTTAGAATGATTTATCTAGTCGTTGGTCCTCTGACCATTCTAGTCAATAGTCTTCCCCACATTCGTAACAATTTTTTTTTTTTTTAAATCTGAATCAACTGTTCAAATTTTTACTTCCATAACTCCTTTTATCTGTCAATATTCTATAACTTACTTCCCTTTTGTACTAAACTATAACCTTTCGATATTCTAACTTTTGAGTTTTAAATCCCTAAATAGGATTTTCAAACTTATTTCCAACAATAAAATTCTTTCCTGGCATAACTATACCAAAACAGATGCCGTTGGTAACTATTCTCATCTTGGTGTGTTATCGAGTAGTACGTAGCTCTATACAATAATCTCAAGTCAATACTGTAATCTGCAGCTTACAGTATAAACATCAAGAACATTACATAGTTACTACGATACATCCCAATAGATTAAACTTTCCTATCTTTTATCCTTTTTGAATTCACTGATATCCGAATTTTATTCTGATTATAATATCCATTAGCAATTTCTAACAGTAACATCCTTGCCCTCATCTAGAGCAATTCCATTACTGCATCTTACTTTTACGTCCTCTTGCCTTACATTAAGTAGGCTCGCCAATTAGCTTTATAATTTATGGTGTGTTAGAAAATACTTTTCGCTGATAAACTCTTTCAAAACTAATTTTACTTATTATCACAATCCTTATCTTAAAGGACTAATCACTAATGCATCAAAATTTATTCCCCTGTAAAGGAATAACAACAGAACATATAGTTCTAAAACTAACATAAAAGTATGCAAACTCCAAGTCAAACAATATATATATATATATATATATATATATATATATATATATATATATATATATATATATATATATATCTTAGTTACAAATTGAGAAAGTACCAGCAACAATGTCAAAAGTCTCAGCCTCTTCTCTCTGTCGTATAGCGTATACTCCAGCTGAAGCGTCACCTTGTTCTAGCTGATTCATAGTACTCTGACTTCTAGGTGTACTACCCCTACCTCTACCTCTGCCTCTACTAACTAATGGTGAACTCTTTGGGGTAGAAACTTAGGTTGATCCCTTTGGTGTAGTAAATGATCCAGAACGACATGGATTTACACAATCCCTAGCAAAATGACCAGTATCTCCACAATTAAAACATGTTTGTACAGCTCTATAACATACCCCACTATGTGGTTTACCACAAGTTTCACAAAGTCGATCTGACAGCGCATTTCTGGGTTTCTGTTGAGTTTGCTGATCCGATCGGGGTGGTTTCTGTCTAGAAGATCTATCTCTAACGGACTTCTTACCACCTCTGTTGTGTCCCCCAAAGTTTTTCCTCTTTCCGGAGGGACCACCGAACTCATTCTACTGACTTTCCCTCTTTTTTTGTCTTCTCTGATTTCTTTTTCTCAGGGGCCGCTTCAGATTCAATTCTTTCTAATTCTAGTGATTGAGAAATAAGCTCAGAGAAGTTGTTATGTTTGAATCCGACCACTTGTAATCTGATACTAGGCTTTAAGCCGGTTTCAAACCTCTTACATCTCTCCCTACTGGTAGAAAGTAGAATTACTGCATAATGGCTTAGGCAGGAAAATTCCCTTTCATATTCAGCCAACGATCTACTCCCCTGTTTCAGACTTAGGAACTCTTGCAGCTTCTGGTCTACATAAGCATCGGGGACATATTTTTGTCTAAATTCCCTGAGAAAGTCATTCCATGTTAGCACTGCAGGTTCTACCAGACTGTGGGGAATGGTTTTCCACCAGTCATAAGCATCCCCTTGTAGCAAAGATACTAAGTATTCAAATCTGAGCTCCTCTGTGCAATGCAGTTTCTTGAATACCCTATCCATCCTCTCTAACCATTGTTCTGCCTCTAGAGGATCTACTGTCCTCTTGAACTCTGTAGCCCCATATTTCATCAATTTGTCATACTGTCTAGCAGAAGACTGTGGTTGTACCACTGGTGTCTGTATTGGGACTTGAGTAGGCACATTACCAGCCATTTGTTGGAAAATTGCAGCCATCTGCTGAGCGAACTGAGCAGAAAGCGTAGTGCTGCGGGGTGGTGTTCTTTGAACCATCGACATTGTGTAGGGCTGGGGCATCCCCTGCACCTCAGCCTCTATAGATTGATCGACTGAACGATCACCCTTTTCCATGGTCAATGCGAGGATCTTAGACCTCCTGAACAAATAACACAAGGAGATTTCCTCCCGTTAGCGCATATTTATAATGTAATGTACTGTATGTATCAAACAATGATATTGAGCAGTTGTACTATGAAGAAAGAATATTCAAGTAACAGGTGAAAATAAAATTTAAAAACTTGCTCTGATACCACTAAAACATGTCACACCCTACCCCCCTGTAAGGCATAACATGATCCCGTAGTATACCTAATGAATTACGAACTTCGTCTACTGATAACCCATTAAATACACTACAAGGGATTTTAAAACTTTTCTTACTTCTTTTTATAGTGGTGAGCACTATTTACAGGTGTTAAAAACCTTTTTGAACTGAAGTGAAATAGCTAACACATTTGGACTATTAATAATTTCTGTAAAAATTTTGGCAGAGTGCCATCTGTATTTTGGACAAAACAGTTCTTCAAAAACCTGTAAAAAGCACTTCAATATGTTTCTCAATCTCAACTCCAAAATTTAATCAACACAATATATTTTTTCAACTCAAATCCACAATAAATTTTCACAGACTGAGATAAAAGAAATATAATACAATTTTTTTTTTACAAGTCAAAATACTCATAATTTACTTTACAACTTCAATGTACAATTTTAATTTACAACTGCTCAAGACCAAAAACAATATATACATACAGTAAACATAAATTACAGTACAAAATGCAAAATGTGGTATACTCAATATACCCGACGATCTCTCGCTGAATGCACTAGCAGCCTAATCTGCTACGTTGTCAGTCTGTCTACCTGCGACAGCAATGAAAAGCTATCGCTGAGTAAAATTTACTCAGTGGTGCACAATAAAAATTTGAAATGCAATACATAAAACTTTTATTGACAATTCACAAATCAAATAGTTCACAATTCCATTTCACAATTTACAAAGTTCATATAACATAAATTTGATCAAATAATTGAGTAACACAGTTTTGCCAATCAATAACACAATTTGATCAAATAACTGAATAACACGGTTTTGCCAATCCATAACACAATTTGATCAAATTACTGAATAACACGGTTTTGCCAATCCATAACACAATTTAATCAAATAACTGAATAATACAGTGTTGCCAATCAATAACACATTTTAGGCCATGACACAGTTTTTCCACACATGTCGTGTTGTACACCACGACAAGACACACTCACCCCAATAATCGAAATCAATGAGGGAGGAAGCTAGCTATATAATGAGTACTCATCCACACTCACCTCAGACTGGCAAGTCAAAGAGGGAGGAACATAATCACACTCACCCCAGACTGATAAGTCAAAGAGGGAGGAATAATCACACTCACCCCATAAATGGAGGAGGAACATAGTAACAGTGTCATGCCAATTGTGAATCAAAACAATTCCAAATCACAATATTTCATACAATTCCCAAATAACATCTTATCTCAAAATTTCCATTTGCAAAGTAGGCAACACAATAATTTTCAAATAATATTCCCAAAGCCAAAATAATCAAAAACTATTCATAACTCATTTCTCCAAATAAATTTGCTAGTAAAAGCAGTGAATATAAAAGTATTGTGCACGGACACAATTTAAAACTATAATGTTTAATTAAATTTTTAAGTAGAAAATGAGAAGTCAAAATTATTTTGCACAAACATAATTTAAAATAATGACATACAAATAATCATAATTTATTTCAATTGAAAATTTTAAAAGAAATAGTTATTATGCACAAACCTCTGATATATGCCTCTTGGCTCTGACTCAGTGTTTCCTTCCCCTTCTCTGAGTCTTTGCTAACTGAGAAACACAATTTGAAGTGTTTTAGTACTCATTTAAACTGTCTCTAACGATAATGATTAATAAGTAATTCACTAAATTCTATTATTTACTTAGTCAACCTAATATGTCGACCCTCAGTGCATTCTAGGTAATTTAGGTTTTAATGTTACTAATATGTCACATTCGATAGTCTTTTAGGGTTGGTACATGTTACCAAACTCATTTCCATATATATTGCATTTTCTTGCAATTTGCTGGATTCCGGGATACTAGTTTAACCTAGCCGGACGACCTAGTTTCCTCGGTTTTCGGGTTTCAGTCAAAACTAAAAACTTGTAGATCTATGTCTTATTGCACGCGGGGCAAAATTTCAGGTCATTCTGAGTTATGTAGAGCAAGTTATGGTCATTTTACTATTGCTGGTCAAAGTGCATCAAAATTGGTCACTTTAGGTCATTTTAGGTCAATTTTGGTTCGACCAGTTTTTGGACCCGAACTTGTGCAAGCTGTTTGACTTGCTTATAGTCATTTCTGGGTTTTGGTGTCTTCATAAGACTTGTAGATATGGGTCTTAACTATTCATGGTCAAAATTTCAGGTCAATTGGACCTGTTTTGTGTGAGTTATGGCCTAAACACTAACTGCTGCCCAAATGGTCAATTTTCAGGCCTTATTTGCACTTAATCCGGATTTGGTCATTTTTCAAGCTACCTTACAAGCAGAATTTTGGCAAGCTTCCTTCATGAAAGTTGGCACATTTTATGCCAATTGGAGCCACACACTTAAGGTTCTAAGCCCAAAATGCAAACTGCCCTATTGCATTTCCTTCATACACATCAAGGATCACTTTTAACACTTACCAAACTCAACATTCAAGCCAATTCTGGTTGTACCATAACCTAAACATATTTTACCATATATTGTTGATCATTTTGGCAGCTTACAATCACATTCAACATACACCACAAAGTGCAGAATTTGTCAAATTCAATTATAACAATTTAACTACCTATTCATGCTCATTTACATGCCCAACTTCACACCATCACACATATACCCAAACTGCCATCACAACTAACACAATTCAACATTAATATTCCATCATCCAAACATGAAATAACATCCTTATGGTTCACCCAACCAGGCTGCCAATTCATGCATTACATTCCATTAATTCCCAAGCTTCAAATTTCAAATACACATCCACATATACTAAGTATACATCAACCAAATAATTTCCTACACACATATACATTTAATCAATCTTTTAATCTACCATTTAGAAGCAAGAATAAACTGTCCTCAAGGAGTTTCCATGGCTACCAAAAATAAACATCTCCCTTAGAACATCAAACTCCAAAATTCTTTCCACAATTTAAGTACCCATAACCTCCTTACAAACTTTAATGAAACAATAATAAAAAACACAAACTTACCTCTTTGGAAATTCTTCAAAACTCCATAAAAACTTTCCTTTCTTGCTGCCTATCTACTGCCCATGGTGTGAGGATCATTTTTCATGAAGACTCTTGCAAGAAATCAAGGCTTGATCATGGAGGACTTGAGCTCCATGCATGGTGCGGCCATGGAGTTTCTTTGGGAGAAATTCTTTACTTTGGCAATGGTTTGAGAGGAGGTTGAAGATGAACTCATTTCTGCCCATTTTAGCTCTTAAGTGTCCCACAATTCTAAGTTAGTGGAGCACTAACCATTATTTAAGATTTAATAATACAAAGTTTCACAATTCACTCATTTTACCTCATTTCTTTTACTATTCCTATAATGTACCACAAATTTAATTTTCATGATATTTTCAAAGTGTAATATCATTTATTTTTAATGGACATTTAGGTCAAAAGATAACTCAAGGTGTCAAATGACCACAATGCCCCTGTTCGGGTTGCATTCCCAATTTTTCGGTAACACCGGGTTTTGTCCATTTTTCGATTTCTCACTTTTCTTTGTACTAATTATTTAATTTTTATTTAATATTTCTTATGGTATTTATACTTAAATAGGGGTCTATTTAAGTCCTAAAAATATTTTCCAGGGTTCCCCACAGTCCAGGGCTAGTTAACGGTCCACGCCGTGACTTTCCGGTACGGTCACCCATTGCTAGGGTTCTAGGCTCGCTTAACTTGGTTACATTTCTTTGCTATTATTTTTCCTTTGTTTTTCTTGTATTTTCTTTTCTCGTATTTCATTATTTTATGTCTCCTCACTCATATCGAAGTGTAGTTCTAGGCTTCCTAGCTGTCCGGATAATACTGGTCACCGAAACAGTAGAACGCACTACCAAACATCGGGGTGTTACACATACAAAGCTTCATATGGAGGCATCCCAATGCTTGATTGATAGCTGTTGTTGTAAGCAAACTCGATCAAAGGCAAGTGTGTGTCCCAACTACCCTCAAACTCAATTACACAAACCCGTAGCATATCATCCAAGATCTGAATTACCCTCTCAGACTGACTATCTGTCTATGGGTGGAATGCCGTGCTGAAGTTCAATCTAGTTCCTAGGGCTCCCTGAAGACAACCCCAGAATCTAGAAGTGAACCTAGAGTCTCTATCTAATACAATGGATACTGGCATTCTATGCAGTCTTACTATCTCATCAATGTACAACTTGGCCAATCTTCCTAAACTGTAGTCCATCCGTACTGGCAGAAAATGAGCAGACTTGGTCAGTCTATCAACAATGACCCATACTGCATCATGACTCTTCTGTGTCCTCTGAAGTCCCATCACAAAATCCATAGTTATTCTCTCCCATTTCCATTCCGGTACTGGTAGTGGATGTAACAACCAGCTGGTACTTGATGCTCTTCCTTCACTTGCTGATAAGTTAAGCATTTGGAAACAAATTCTGCCACATCTCTTTTCATATCCATCCACCAATAGTGCTCTTTTAGCCCTCTATAAACTTTTGTGCCATCAGGGTGCATAGCAAAAGGAGACTCATGTGCTTTCTTCAAAATGATATGTCTTAAGTCAACGTCATTAGGAATGCACATTCTGCCCTGGTGAAGTAGTAGGCCATCATCTCTCACTGAGAATTCTGATTTCTTGCCCTGTCTGACTTCTTCTAACAGCTTCTGATACTTTTGATCATTCTAAGTAGCCATTCTAATCTGATCAATCAAAACTGATTGTACATGCCATGCAACTGCTGTCTGCCCCTCATCATTAATCTCTAAGCTGGCATGCAATACTCTCAACTCATGTACCATAGACAAAGGAGTAACCCGTAGACTTACCATAGTCTTGCGACTTAAAGCATCAGCCACAACATTAGCTTTCCCTGGCTGATAGTCTATAAGAAAATCATCGTCTTTTATCAACTCTAACCATCTCCTCTGTCTCAAATTCAACTCCTTCTGAGTGCCCATATATTTTAAAATCTTATTATCTGTGTAGATGTAGCACTTCTCCCCATACAAATAATGTCTCCAGATCTTAAGAGTGAACACAATAGCTGCTAGCTCCAAGTCATGTGTCAAATAATTCCTCTCGTGCAGTTTCAACTGGCATAATGTATAGGCAATGACATTCCGCTCTTACATCAGTACACAGCCTAATCCATTGTGAGAAGCATCGTTGTAAACTGTGTATTCTTTACCCTGGGTAGGTAAAGTAAGTACTGGAGCTTCAGTCAAACATTTCTTCAACTCATCAAAACTCTGTTGGCATTTATCCGTCTACTGAAATTTCACATCTTTTCGAAGTAATTTGGTCAATGGAGATGCCAACATGGAGAACCCCTTCACAAATCGGTGGTAGTATCCAGCTAAACCCAGAAAACTATGAATCTCCGTGATATTTCTGGGTGGTCTCCAATTAAAGACAGCTTCTATCTTACTGGATTTACCTTGATGCCCTCTACCGATACTACGTGCCCCAAGAAGGATATTTCCTTCAGCCAAAATTCACACTTCGACAATTTGGCGTATAGTTGTTTCTCTCTGAAAGTCTGCAATATAATCTGCAGATGTCTATCATGCTCCTCTGCACTCCTCGAATAGACCAATATATCATCTATGAATACCACAACAAACTAGTTGAGGTATGGTCTGAAGATAGTGTTCATCAGATCCATAAAAGCAGCCGGAGCATTGATTAACCCGAATGGCATGACCAAGAACTCATAATGGCCATAGCGGGTTCTAAAGGCAATTTTAGGATACTTTGCTCTTGTACTTTTAGCTGATAATAGCCTGATCTCAGGTCAATTTTGGAGAACACAGCTGCACCCCTCAACTGATCAAACAAGTCATCAATGAGGGGCAATGGATATCTATTCTTTATTGTCACCTTATTCAACTATTGATAGTCAATACATAAGTGGAGAGTGCCATCCTTCTTCTTAATAAAGAATACTGGGGCTCCCCAAGGCGACACATTAGGGCATATAAAGCCCTTGTCAAGCAGCTCTTAGAACTGCACTTTCAACTCTTTCAATTTTATAGGTGCCATTCTATATGGTGTTATGGAGATTGGATCCACACCAGGCTTAACATCAATTTCAAACTGCACCTCTCTTTCTGGAGGTAATTAGGAAACACATCTGAAAAGTCACATACAGTAGGGATGTCTCTCAATACTGGACTCCCCATTTGGGTGTCTATCACATGTGCCAAGTATGCTTCACACCCCTTTCTGATCATCCTTCTGGCTAGTGCAGCCGAAATGATGTTTGATGGCAGTAACTGCCTCTCCTTATGTATTACCACATCACCGTATAGAGGGAGATGAAAAGTGACTGTCTTTAGTCTACATTCAGTCATGGCGTGATGCCTGGCTAACCAATCCATGCCCAAGATGATATCATAATCTCTAAAGTGCATTTCAATCAAATCTGATAGAAAAACATGTCCTTGGATCACCAAAGGACAATCTCTATATATTCGGTTGACCTAGACCTCTAGTCCTAATGGACTTGTTACTAACACTTCAAAACTCATCTTGACATAGGGAACAACAAGAGAACTAACTATGCTAGCACTAATATACGAATGGGTTGAACCTGGATCAAACAACACAAAAACATCCTGATCAGAGATAGAGAAAGTACCGGCTATAGCATCGGAAGTCTCAACCTCTTCTCGCTGTCTCATTGTATAAACCCTGGCTGAAGCACTTCCTTGTGCTGACTGGACAACAGTGCCCTGACTGCCAGAAGCATTGCCTCTACCTTTGCCTCTTCCTCTGCCAACCGATTGTGAACCTCTTGAAGCAGAACTCTGAATAGACCCTTCTGCAGTAGTAGGAGCTGGCCCAAATCTACGGGCACTGGTGTAGTCCTTAGCTAGATGGCCTATGCCTCCACAGTTAAAACAAGCTCCTGTAGCCCAATAGCATTCTCTGTCACACCTTACCCCTCTGTAAGGCATAACATGATCCTGTAGAATACCTAATGAACTACCAAACTTCACCTACCGATAACTCATTAAGTACCCTACAATGGATTTTAAAACAATTTTTTTATTTTTGATAAGTGGTGAGCATTTCTAATAAGTATTTAAAACATGTAATTAAGTGGAAGGTTAGTTGGAAATTTTGGCCCATTTTATTTTTCTGCAAATTTTATAAAAATTTTGACAGAGTTCTGTCTGTATTTTGAGAAACTAGTTCTTCAAATACCTGTAAAAAGCACTTCTAAAAAAAATTTCTCAACTACTACTTCAATTTCACAATCAAACTCAATCAATTTCACAATCATTTCAATAAATTTCTCAAGTTCAAAATTCAATAATCCTCAGCATACTAGCAACACATTTCATTTAAATTAAATAAAATAGTTGTACTCATATTTCATTAGAGACAAAATAATTTATATACATTCTTACAAAATTTACATTAAAAAAGTTTCAAACTACAATATATATTACAACTTTATACAAACTGCTCAAAACCCATTTTTACATGTCCATACATTTATGTGCAATATATACATCAAAAGAAATATTTACAGTTAGGGTATAAATTATACCCGAAGACTTTAGGCTGAATGATCCTCAATCTTTAGCATTACCATCGCTTCCTCTAGTCTCTCAGATCTGACAAAGAACAAAGCTATCGCTGAGTACTAGGACTCAGTGGTGCACAATATACTAAAATAATCTTTATGCAAAAACAAAATCACATTTATTCAAAAATTTGACTGAACATGAGCATTAAACACAAAACATGAATTATGAGATTTTAATGCAAACCACGTTCATTTCGAAGTATCAAAACACATTTCATAAAACCCACAGTTAGATCATGCCATTCGAAACAAATAGAATCTCAATAGCCAGAGGCTAAAGAGAAATCACATCACAAGGCTAGCTAGCTCAAATATATGGATATCCATTCACATCCTCTTCTACTGGCACACCTCAACACTTCTCCAGAGAAAGAATCAAAATTCAAAACTAATTACCCCCACTAGTCGTGCTAGTGAGGTGTTCAAATATATGGTCATGACACTATGGCTTCAAAACTTATCTTAATAATTTGCTAAACATTGCTATTTCAAATATACACAATAACTTTCACAGTTTAAATCAAAACATCATAAATAATGTCACAAATAAACTTTCAACAATTCCAAATCACAAGTAAAATACATATTTCGTTCACTTTATCAATGAATTTTAAAGCATGGAGATGTTGTGCACAAACCTCAAGCGAGTCGTCCCTTAGCCTCGACTCGGTTCCTCGGGTTCCTTCCCGATATTCTTTTCAACTGAAACACACAATTTTACAATGTTTCAGTATTAAAACTTAACACAAATTCAAAATAAATTTAGCTTCACATTTACCTAGTTCTAACGTGTTAAATTCGACGTTCTCGAAATTTTTGTGTTTTGGGTTACTATTCACTACACTATTCAAGTCAAATAGTTGACTTTCTAAGGCTTAATAGGTATGGGAACTCCAACTTCACCCACATACCACATTTTGGTCATTAAATTTGTTGGTTTTAGTCATTTTCTCAAAGCTTAAATCCTTTTGGCCAAATTGTCAAATTTTCAGTTTTGGTGCTCCAAGTTGCACTGTTCCATTGGCCCTTTTACTGTTAGAATTTGGCAAAACTTCCTTCATAGAAAATGTTCCTTATTGTCTTAAGTGTATTCTCATTTTTGGATCACCCCAATTGGAGTTTTGTAGCTCAAGTTATAGCCAAAATACAATTGCTGTTCATGTGCACTGTTCATGCTGCAATTTAGGTTCTGGCAGATTTTTGACCCAACTTCATTCAATAATTTGATCATGTTAAGTCCATAATTTGGCCTAATTTCCTTCATACGAAATGTTCTACTATGTCTTAGGTTTCCATCAGTTCAAGAATCGCCTAAATCGGAGTTTTCTAGAGAGTGTTATAGCGATTGGAACTTTACTGTTCAAATGGAAATCTGCAGTTTTGCAGGTTCAGTAACTCAAATTTGCTCAATCATTTGGTTAGGTTAATGGCATAATTTGGGTTGGTGTTCTTCATAAAAGTTTTAGACCTATATCTTATCTAATTACTGGTAAAATTTCAGGTCATTTTGACCTTCCTACCTCAAGTTATGACCAAATGAATAATTACTGTTCATTTAATCAGTTTGTGCAGTGGCAGCCTGCTCTCATTTCACTTTGGTCAATTGGTTCACTAAGTTTTGGTCAGTTTTTGGCCATGGTTCCTTAATGAAAATTGTTTCATTTTATGTCTATTTTCATCCCCAATTGGTGGCATATCAATTGGACTTGTAAAATTTCCGTTTTGGTCCTTCAAATTTGGCTTGGTCATACTGCCAGCAGCATGACCATTTACCCTACGAATTTGACTTTCATTCTAACAATTCCCACACATCTCCTTTGGTAATTATTGACCATTTTTTTCACTTCACAATAGGTCAAACATGCCATTTACTCATTTTTCTAAATTTTGCCTCAAAACCCTAGGCCTCCAAACCCTAATCACACTAAAATGTTGCATTTATTCACATTTATGCATTTCCATCTTACTACCATTCTCATGCAAGTTTACTAACACATTTAAATCCATCAAACCATACAAAATCATACTCCCCTTCAACAGGCCAAAATTTCAGTTTGGTCCTCCCCCCATATTTTTATTTCATTTTAAGTTTATTTACAAGCTCTTGATGCCATAGAAACACTAATTAAACAAAAAAAAAATTGAAGTTTATATTACTAACCTTGAGCAGAATTTTCTTCCTCCTTTTCTTCAAATTTTTCTTCTTTCTTTTTCTTGAATCCTCTTTCCTAGTTGCCCAAACAAAGTCTAGTTATGGTAGGACAATTTTCTATGGCTGGATTTTGGTTCTTCAAGCTCAAAAATGAGCTTTAATGGTGGTTTAAGTGAGGGAGAGGGTGAGGGAGAGAGAGTGACGTTTTGAAAAAGAAGAAAACTTGTGTTTTTTTTTTCTTTTCTTTCTTTTTATCTATTTTGCTTATGGAAGGCCACAAAATTTCCAATTAATTAATTAAATTAATTAGTTTAGTTATGGCATCATGCATGAGGTCATGCATGATGTCATCACCTTTTTGCTTTTTGATTTTTCCTTTTTTTTTTCTATTTTTCTATTAGTTCTTTAATTTAATTCTCGATTCTGAAATTTTTTTTTCTCCAATTTTATTTGACAGTTAGGTCAGGAGTCAGCTCTCGAGGTCAATTGACCAAATTGCCCCTCGCCGGTTCATCCCGGTTTGCAAATAATTCCATATTTCTTTCGATTCCCTGACCTAATTATTTGATTGACTTAACAGTTCTTTTTCGTGATTTTTTCTTTTCCACTGTGTCCATAAGGGTCCTAACGACCGCAGCGTCACTTTTTACGGTTCTAAATTCGAGTTTAAAATGACTTCGCAGTCATTCCCGAGAAGGTCACCCATCGTTGTGACTCTCGGCTCGTTTAACTTCTTTTGTTCTGTTTTTCTTATTTATATTTAACTAATTGAACATTACTAATTATTTGTGTTTATGGCTTCTCTAATTGTCTTAAGTGTGGTTCTAATCCCCTTAATTATCCGGACCGACACCGGTCACCGAAACAGTGAAATCTACCAGGCTATGCAAACGGGGTGTTACATTCTCCCCCATGAATCTTGCCACATGTCTCATAGGGGCAGGTAGGATATGAACCCCTAGTCGACTGCTGACCAGATCTAAGGGGTCTCTGTCCAGAGAATCTGCCCCTTCCGAACCTTCCACCTCTACCTCTGCTTGGTCCCCCAAAGTTTTTCCTCTTTCCAGATGTATCACTGGGACTTTGCTCTACTGACTTTTCACCTTTATCTTTCTCTGATTTTTCAATCTTCTCTGTTTTCTCTTTCACTGGTGCCGCTTCTGACTCAATTCTCTCTACTTCCAATGCTTGAGACATTAGTTCAGAGAAGTTGCTGTGTAACACCCCTCACCCGACTACAGTGTAGCCGTGCAAGGCGTGCTATGTTTGGTGTCAGAGCACCCTAACTTACCTTACTTTATTTATTTAAAAAATTTGTTCTCGTTATATTTAATATCGATTATTTTTTAACGGAGAAACTAATGGAGATTCCCCTATTTTATTATCATTTGACGTGTTTTACTATTCACCTGTTTGAAAATTTCAATAATATTTTAAAATAAAAATCTCATCAATTATTCTCATAATCATCTCATAATTCACATCTCATTCATATATCTCAATTTCATATTCATTCCCATGCATTTCCATTCATGCACAATTTATATATATAAATTATCAAGTTTCATTAATTTGCATGATTTACAGACTGATTACATAAATTCATAATTTACATGATCTACAAATTAATTACAGTTCCATAATCTATATTTCAACATACAATTCATAGTTTACATTACAAATAATAACTAATTATGATGTACAAAATACATAATATGATCTATATAAGCCCTATCTATATGCATTGCTGAGGAGGTGACAACCTTTGACACTCTGCAGATCTTGACTCCAAAATCTCTGTTTAGTATTCGCTGGGCTTTAACTTCAGTACCTGTTCGAAGAAACAAATCTATCGCTCTAAGCATTGCTGCTTAGTGGTGCAATAATATAACAAGAAATAATGTATACAAATAAAAATAATTGCAGCATATTTTCTATACTCAAGAATTTTACTGGATTCATATGAAATCTGCCATACAGTATATTTTTCATCATTTATTTTGCTCTCTAGAATCTCTTTTGTCATAAGTTTACAATAATCATTTTTATAATGTACAAATAAATCTAAAATTTAAACTTATATATATAGTCTTATGAATGTCCCATTTGTAATGTTATTTAAGTTGTAATTCTTCTACTAGTCTTTTTATCACTTCCTTGATATTTTCTAAGTTGTTTACAATCATTTCGTAATATTTGAAATTTTTAGAACTAATTCAATTTACTTCAGATCATTCTAACGTACAAATTTTTTTGAGCTAAACTAATTTATTTCAGATCTTCTTACTCATTTATTTGCTTTCTAATATTTTTAATTGCTAATATTCGTAACTTATTTTAATAAATTAGACTGCCCAAGTAACCTATGACAGGCTGACTAAACTAGATAATGAGTCGTTGGCACTGGACACCGCGGTGCCTCGGGCCGTCATACCATTGGACGCAGAACGTCAACCACGTATGCAATCAGTATGGCTAAAAAGCCATGATAACATATAATCGGGCATAAAGCCATGAGTGCGGGCATAAAGCCTTTCGCAGTACTGCTAAAACAATACCCTATTGGCATGCCAATCTATCCAATCTGATACATGTGTCTAGGCAATACATGGGCATATAGTACCATTAGGAGTCTATATATTTCATCATTTCATTATATTTTTCATTTATATTTTTATAGCATTCTAATTTTGTTTATAGTGGAAGCATAATTTCCAAATTCACATTTCTAGGTAATTTATGCATTCATCATAATATTCATACTAATTTCAATTCACATTCATTTGATTTCATGTACCATTTACATTCAAACATCTTTCCTTTCTCTCTTGATGGGAACCTAAATCCCAAATGACACTTTTATCTCATTTATACATTCAATAATCTATTCATGTAAAGTACATTTCATATTCAAGTGGTATCACTTATATGTTATTAGACCTACTAGTAATGGGAATACAAATATTAACTATATACTCACATAACTTAAATGTTCATTAATTCATTTAGGTAAATTACTATTTCTATTCCAAGTAATCCATGAACATTTCATAGATTCCAAATTTCATACATTAATTTCCTCGACCAATTTAGTTCTTACACTTTGTGTTTTTGTATTACTATTCACATTACTATTCACTCAAATTGTTGACTTTTTAATACAATAAATTTATTGAACCTAAGTTCACAAAGATACCATATTTTGCATTCTATTTTTGTTAGTATTGATTTCCAATACCATTACAAAGCTTATTTTATGTTATTCAAAATTTTTAGATTTCATACCCTAAGTTTACTATTCCATTGGTCATTGTTACAGTGGGAATTTGGAAAAATTTTCTTCATCAAAGTTGTTTCTTTATGTGTCTTCTTTAATTTCCTTTTTGAATCACTCTAATTGGAGTTTTGTAGCTCAAGTTATGGCCATTTTACCATAACTAGCTGGATTGACCTGTACCCAGAATTTCTGAGCAATTTGGTTCTGCTAGATTTGGTGACCTAAGTTTGGTTGGCAATTTAACTAGGTTATGTTCAGAATTTGGATTTGTGTTCTTCATAAAAGTTGTAGGCTATGTCTCATATTTCTTCTGGTAAAATTTCAGAACAATTGAACTTTTCTACACTGAGTTATGACCATTTGAACAAATACTGTTCATTTGGTCGTTTTCCAAGGACAACATGTTGGTCACCCGGATTAGGGTAATTTTTAGGTCAACTTGGTCTAGTTTTCTGGGCAGGGTTTCTTCACCAAAGTTGTGCCATTATGTCTTATAAAGCTTTTTCCATTGGTTTCATTGCATTTGGATTTTTTCAAACCAAGTTATGGCCATTTTGCCAAAACTGGTCGGGTGAGCTTTAGTCTAGGAAATTCTGGGTAGAATGGTTTTGGTCAGTTTGGTGACCTCACTTGGGCTAGCAATTTCATTTGGTTAGAGGCATTTCTGAGCTTAGTGTTCTCAATGAAAGTTGTAGTCCTATGTCTAATCTTTTCAATGACACAAAAATTGTAACACCCCTAAGTTCGGTAGTGCATTCTGCTGCTCCAGTGACCAGTGCTGTTCGGACAGCTAGGATGCCTAGAACCGTACTTCGATATGAGTGAGGAGACATAAAATAATGAAATACAAGAAAAGAAAGTACAAGAAAAACAAAGGAAAAATGATAGCAAAGAAATGTGACCAAGTTAAGCAGTAGGAAACCTAACGATGGGTGATCAAGATTTGGGAAGTCACGGCGTGGACCGTTGACTAGCTCTCGAATGGGAACCACGGAAAAAATTTTAGGACTTAAATAGAACCTTATTGAAGAATAAATATCATTAGAAAGATCAAAGAAAAATTAAATAATTAGTACAAAGAAAAGTGAGAAATCGAAAAAGCAGACAAAACCAGTATCTGAAAAATCGAACGTAACCCGAACAGGGGCATTATGGTCATTTGACACCCCGAATTGTCTTTTGACCTAAATGTCCATTAAAAATAAATAGTATTACACTTAGAAAATAAAATGAAAAATTAGTTTAGTGGTACCTAAAGTAAATAGCAAAAATCATGGGTTAAATGTGGAATAAGTGGGAATTTAACATATTATATGATTTAAAATTGTGAGTGGGTCACTAAGAGAATAAAATAAAACAAAGAGGGGCAGCTGTACTTCCACTAAACCAACAGAAATCTCATCTTCCTCAAGGTCCTCATCCATGCCGAATTGAGAGAAAATGGAAACCACCATGGCCATTTTTCATGCAAGCTCTCTTAACTCTCCATTTTCAACTCCAATCTCTTAGGTTCCTTCATGAAACTTTGTCTACTCATCACAAGGAAGAGTTTGATACTAAATTTGAGAAGTTTAAGCAAGGTTTAACAAGCTCCAAGCATAAGGTAAGTTCATAATTTTGAAGATAGCTTTGTTAAGTTTTATGTTCATGTTATGGGTGTTAGTTTTGTGAAGGAAATTTTAAAGTTTAAATAGTTATTGAGATAGCCATTTTTGGACAGCCATGGGGTCACGCATTTAATGATTTATTATGCATATAATTGATGAGAAATAATGTTGATCATGGTGATTTAATATCCTAGTGAATTATTTCACATATATATGGTGATTTATGCACTTGGATGGGAATTGGTAAATTGTAGGGAACTTTGATGTTGAAGGACAATTTTCGGCAGCTTGGGAACCCTTGAATAATTGTATGTATTGATGGAAGTGTTGGCAGAATGTTGACATAGAAGAATTGATGAATGTATATGTAAATTAGTAGTGGAGATTATATGTAATGATTAGGTGTATTTATGTACATATATTGCTAAATTTGGACTTTGTGGTTTAGGGTTGTATTTGATGTATTGAGAATGTTTGTATTCTGTCCAAATTGACCATAGTAAGAAGTGATAAATGAATATGGAATGGTATAAAATCAGAATTAGATATGGGGATTTAAAGTAGAGCAAGTTAAATGTGTGTTTGAATTGGGGTTTGAAAGACATATAGAGGGCAGTGTGCACATAGACCTATAACTTTAAATGTGTAACCTCAATTGGTATGAGACCAATTGGAGGTGAAACTAGGCACAAAATGTGCCAACTTTCATTGAGAAAACATACCAAAATTATGCTTGCAAGGTGACCTAAGAAAATGACCAATTCGGATTAGGTGCAATTAGGACCTGAAAAATGACCAATTGGGCAGCAATGAGTGTTTAGGCCATAACTCACTCAAAAACAGGTCCAATTGACCTGAAATTTTAACCATGAATAGTTAAGACCCATACCTACAAGTCTTATGAAGACACAAAAGCCCAGAAATGACCATAAGCAAGTCAAAAAGCTTGCACAAGTTCGGGTCCAAAAACTGGCCGAACCAGAGTTGACCAAATTGACCTAAAATTGACCTAAATTGATACCATTTGACCAGCAATAGTGTAATGACCATAACTTGGTCTACTTAACTCGGATTGACCTGAAATTTTTCCCCGCATGCAATAAGACCTAGATCTACAAGTTTGTAGTTTTGACCGAGACCCGAAAACCGAGGAAACTAGGCCGTCTGGCTAGGTCAAACCAGTGTCCCGGAATCCAGCAATTTGCATTAAAATGCACTAAACAAGGAAATGACTTTGGTAAAACGTACCAAACCTAAAACCCTATCGAATGTGACATATTAACGACACTAAAACCTAATTTACCTAAAACGCAACGAGGGTCGGTATATTAGGTGATTAAGTGAATAATTGAGTTCAGTGCATTATTTACCAAACACCATCGATAGAGACAGTTTAATTTAACACTGAAACACTTCAAATTGTGTTTCTCAGTTAACAAGGACTCAGCAAAAGGGAAAGAAATACTGAGTCAGGACTAGGAGACAAATATCAGAGGTTTGTGCACAATAACTGTTTCTTTTAAATTATTTTCAATTGAAATAAATATTGACTATTTGTATATTATTGTTTTAAATTGTGGAAATGAGTTTGATGGACACTTATTGATTGAAAAATATTGTGAATGGTTTGAAACTGTGAAAAATTGTTTGAATGACATTTATGGATACTTATTGATTTAAAAGCATTGGAAATGGTTTGAAACCACAGCTATCATGTATATTGATTGTATTCCTCATTAGCTTGTCTAGTGGGACGAATTGAATTCCCTCTCTGGCTGAAGTGTTGAGGTGTGTGCCTGTTGAGGACGAATTGGATGAGTACTCATATTTTTGCTAGCTAGCCATGTTATTCCTCATTAGTCATCGACTTTTGGGACGAATTGAATACCTCATTAGCCATCGGCTTTTGGGAGGAATTGAACTATGGATCATGATTAAGCTGTGTGTGATTTATTGATGTGTATTGTGAGATTGTGAAATGGATTTAAACTCTCATTGACATATACTGTCTTTTGAATTCAAACATGACCTGACTTATGAAAATCTATTGTGATACTGAGAAATGGAGTTTAAATTCTTATTGACCTTTATTGTCTTAAATTTGACTATGGTTTTAAGTATCCACTATTTACATGATTTATGAATTGTGATTTAAATTGTATTTGGTTAATGTTGTGCACCACTGAGACATTGTCTCAGCGATAGCTTTATTCTTTATCGCAGGTAGAGAGACAGACAGGGCAGCAGACTAGGCTGCATATACATCCAGCGAGGGATTACCTGGTATAATGAGTATACCAGTATTTTGCATTTTGTACTGTAATGTATGACACTGTATGTACATTTTGTTTTTGGTTTTGAGTAGTTGTAAATTCAAATTGTACCTTGAAGTTGTAAATTAATTATGAGTTATTCGACTTGTAAAAATTGTATTATATTTCCTTATCTCAGACTTTGAAAAATTTCTATGGAATTGAGTTGATAAATTGTTGTGTTGAGAAACGTATTGGAGTTGAGATTTGGAAAATTATGGAAGTGCTTTTTACAGGTTTTCTGAAGAACTGTTTTGTCCAAAATACAGATGGCACTCTGCCAAAATTTTTACAGAAATTCCAAATAAACCAAATGAGTTAGTTATTTCACTTCAGTTCACCAAAGACTTTAACACCTGTAAATAGTGCTCACCACTGTAAAAGAAGTAAGAAAAGTTTTTAAAATCCCTTGTAGTGTATTTAATGGGTTATCAGTAGACGGAGTTGGTAATTCATTAAGTATACTACGGGATCATGTTATGCCTTACAGAGGGGTAGGGTGTGACAAAAATCAGGTCATTTGGACCTGTCTAGAGGAAGTTATGGCCAAATGAACATATACTGCTCATTTGGTCAATTTTCTAGGTTCACTATTTGGATTTCCGGATTGAGACAGTAAATTAGTCAAGATTTGGGCATAGTTTCTTCATGAAAAATGGGGTATTTTGAGTCTAGTTTCACCTCCAATTGGCCTCATACCAATTGGATCACAAAACTTCAGTTATAGGTCAAACAATACCCTAGACTCATAGGTCCGAATTTCCTGCACATGAAACATTACTTCCAATATTCCAACCTCCTTACTCTCAACTACAATTTATCACTCATAACACTTCAAATGATCAACAAACAGCCTCAACAATATCAATCTCTAGCCATATCACCAAGGTAACAAAATTAACTCAAACCCTAACTCCAATTTCCAAAATCAACTCTCATGTAAATTCATACCAACCAAGGTTATCAATCACATATAGATATATCCTTATCTAAGGTTGTATTCAAGTTTTAATTCAACAAAACACATCAATTCCTCCTCTTATGGTTGCTGCCCAAATTTTACCTCACTTTTATACATGATTTCTTTCAATCTCTTAATCATTTGCTCATATTTAAGCTAACTTTCAAGGAATGAACAAGATTTAAAGGTTAATATGCACTAACCTCCATTGAAGAAATTCTCAAGCATGCCAACTCCACTTTCTCTCTTTCCTTTTGCTGTCCAAGTCTTGCTCTAGGTGTGAGGATAAATTTTTATGAAGGGAGGATGAGGTTTTATGGTGGTTTTGGGTGGAAAGCAAGCTTGGGATCAAGGCTTTCATGGAGGTTTTCTCTATTCTCTCACTTTTCCTATGTTGCCGGCTGGTTTGGGCATGAAGGAGCAGATTTGTGTTTTCATTTTTGTCTCAATTTATCCCTTGTTATTTGGTTTATAATGGCTTGTTGAGTTGTGATTGGTGGATAGGTTCTTAATGACATCATATGATGTCATAATTAGGTATTTTCTTTTATTTTCTTTTCTTTTTTTCTCTACTCATTTTCAATTCAATTTTTAGCAATATTTATTCATATTTTAGATCATAATAATTATTTACTTAACTGGACAAGTCGGCCAAAAATCATCTCAGAAGACGAAATGACCAAAATGCCCTCCGTTTGGCTTATTGAGCCAAAATCGTCTGTACCGATCTAAAAATTTTTCTAAACCTTTTCTTGGCATTCTAATGTCATAGAAACCTCAATGACTCTTCTCTGGAGTCCCAAAAATTATTTCATGAATTTTCTCACTGGTTTAGGGCTTCTAGTTGCGAAGACCGCAACTTCCTACTATGTTACTCATCGCTAGGGCACCGGCTCATTTAACTTGGTTGTATTTTATTTCTAAAATTTTTCCTAAATTTTTCTTATTAATATTTGAGTTATTTATGGCTCCTCACTTTAGTTTAAATATTTTTTCAGACGTTCTAGCTGTCCGAACCGACACTGATCACCGAAACAGTAGAATGTACGGAATTGCTACAGTGAGGGTGTTACATGCTGTATTTAAATCTGATCACTTGCACTCTTAGGCTAGGCTTCAGGCCGATTTCAAACCTCTAGCACCTTTCTCTGCTGGCAGACAAGAGACTCCCAGCATAGTGGCTTAAGTGGGAGAACTCTCTCTTATACTCTGCCACTGATCTGTTGCCTTATTTCAAACTCAAGAATTCTTGCAATTTCTTGTCTACATATGCATCTGGGACATATTTCCGTCTGAACTCTCTGATGAGGTCATCCCAAGTCAATATTGGCGGTTTTGCCAAGCTGTGGGGGATAGTCTTCCACCAATCATACGCATCGCCTTGAAGTAGCGACACTGAATACTCAAATTTCACTTTATCCGGCAGTGCAATTTCTTGAATACTCTGTCCATTCTTTCCAGCCATTGCTCTGCCTTTAGAGGGTCTACTGTACCCTTAAATTCTATCGCCCCATATTTCAACAGCTTATCATACTGTTTGATTGGAGCCTGAGGTTGCACCACAGAAGTTTGGGGTGGAGCTTGAGCAGGCATACCCCTAGCCATCTAATGAAACATTATAGCCATTTGCTGGGCAAACTATACCAGAAACTGTGGCATTTGTGGGGCTGGTGCCACTGACCCACTAACATTTTGGAGAGCTGGGGCTTCCCCTTGGGCCTCAGCCTCTACCGTCTGCTCAACAGAGCGATCCCCTTCTTTCATTTTAGTCTGGAGTTAGGATATCCCCTAGACAAATAACACAAGGAGATTTCCCTCCGTTATTTCATATTTATGATGTAATGCACTGTATGTAACAAATAAGAACATTGAGCAGTTGTACTTGTCAAAGAAAAGACATAAATTCACAAGTCAAAACATACTTCAAACAAATTTGCTCTGATACTACTAAAACATGTCACACCTTACCCCTCTGTAAGGCATAACATGATTCCATAGTATACCTAATGAATTAACGACTCCATCTACTGATAACCCATTAAATACACTATAAAGGATTTTAAAACAATTTTCTTAATTTTTGAAAGTGGTAAGCTTTTATAGCAGATGTTAAAAATATTTTCTTGAAGTTTAAAGATTAGTTAAAATTTTTGTCCATTTTTCTTTTTACACAAAATTTGAACAAATTTCGGCAAAGCGCCGTCTATATTTGAGAAAAACAGTTCTTCAAACACCTGTAAAAACACTTCCAACAATTCATTTCATCAAATGGAGGTTTTTGGTGAGAGAAGAAATGGGATAGAGAGAGCTACGGGAATTTGGAGAAGAAGAAGAAAAAAATTTGTCTTTTTAATTTAGTTTTTATCCCTCTAATTGACTTAGTCAAAAAGAAAAAAATTTGTCTTTTTAATTTTGTTTTTATCCCTCTAATTGACTTAGTCAAATAGAATAATTAAATGGTAATTATTTATGAGGTAATGCTTAGGTCATGTAAGTGATGTCATTATTCTAATTTTCTCTTCTTTTTGTTTTTTCTTTATTTTTCCATAGCTTCTTAATTTAATTCTCGATTCTAAAATTTTCTTTTTTCTGATTTTATTGTACAGTTAGGTCAGGAGTCAGCTCTAGGGGTGAATTGACAAAATTGCCCCTCGCTGGTTCAATCCGGTTTGTAAGTTATTCGATATTTCCTCCGGATCCCTGACCTAATTATTGGACCAGCTTAATAACTCTTTTTTGTGATTTTCTTTTTTCCACTGTGTTTGCAATAGTCCTAAGGACCGCGGCGTCACATTTTTCGGTTCGAAATTTGAGTTTAGACTGACCTCGTAGTCATTTCCTAAGAAGGTCACCTATCGCTGTGACTCTCGGCTCATTTAACTTCTTGTGTTCTGTTTTTCTTATTTTTACTTAACTATTTGACAATTACTAATTATTTGTGTTCAGGGCTTAACTAGGTGTCTTAGAAGTGGTTCTACTTCTCTTAATTGTCCGGACTGACACCGGTCACAAGAACAGTGAAATATACCAGGCTATGCAAATAGGGGTGTTACAGCCGTGTTGTACACCATGACAATACGAACTCACCCCACTAATCGAAATCAATAAGAGAGGTGGATAGCTAGCTATATGAGTACTCATCCAAACTCACCTCAGACTAGCAAGCCAGAGAGGGAGGAAAATGATCAAATATCAAACTCAACCCCACAAGTGGAGGAGGAACATAGTAAGGGACTGTCATGCCAAGTGTGAATCAAAAACAATTTCAAATCACAACATTTAAATATTTCATACAAACAACAAATCATATTTTATCTCAAATTTTCCATTTACAAAGTAGGCAACATAATAATTTCCAAATAAAATTCCCAAAGCCAAAACAATTAAAAACTATTCATATTACATACTAAATCAAATTTCAATAAGAAATACTTAAATAAGTTTATTGTGCACAAACCTCGCAATTAGTCTTTCCTTATTTCACTCCTATCGATTCCTTTGCTCGGAAGGCCCTTTTTCCACTGAAGCACACAATTAAGATGTTTCAATATTTATTCAAATTATGTTTAAACATAATTTTAACAATTGAAATTTGCATTTAAACTTTACTTATATAATCCCATAAATTGAGTTCTTTGTGTTCTTGATTATGTTGGTTACTATTCATTTGACCATTGGGTCAAAATGTTGATTTTCTCATGCTTAATAGGTATGTGAATTTCAATTACACCCACATGCCACATTTTTAGTACCTAATTTGTTGGTTTAGGTTTCTATTTAAATTTTTAGGTCTCCTAAGAGAATTCTCAATTTTTCCAGTTTTGGTGCCCTGTTTTCCACTATTCCATTAGTCTGGTTACTGTGGGAATTTGGCTAAGTGTCCTTCATCAAAGTTGTTCCTTATTGCCTTATCTTTAATACCCTTTTTGAATCACTCCATTTGGAGTTTTGTAGCCCAAGATATGGTCATTTAAATAGGGCTAGCCGGATTGATATCTACCCAGAATTCTGGGCAGGTTTTTGGTTCTGGTAGTTTTGGGAAACCAAATTTGGGTGGCAAAATGACTTGGTTATGGGCAGAATTTGGGGTGGTTTTCTTCATGAAAGTTGTATTTCTATGTCATATCTTTCCAATGCCACAAAAATCAGGTCATTTGGACCTGCCTAGATCAAGTTATGGTCAAATGAACAAATACTGTTCATTTGGTCATTTTTGAATAGTGGCAGTGCACAATATCTGGATTTGACCTAATTGTTCACTATCTAAATGTCATTTTCTGGGCATGGTCTCTGAATGAAAATTGTGTCTTTATGTGTCTAATTTTATTCCCAATTGGCCTCACACCAGTTGGGTTAGCAGAATTTTAGTTTTGGTCCCTGAAAAGGACCTAGGTCAATCTGCCAGATTGGAACCCCTAACTAATCCGAATTTGACTTTACTTCTATCCATTCAAACACATCTCAATTGGTCCCAATTGACCATTTTTAACCTCAATTAGGTTCAATTACATAAATTACCAATTTTTTTCTAAATTTTTCCCCAAACCCTAAGTGCCAAGAACCCTAATTTTTCCAAATGTTTTAATTCATTCAATTCACACTTACAATTCACCTATCCATCATTAATTCACCAAGAATTTAAGTTTAATTGAACTAAGCACCATCAAATCCTACTTATCCCAAGCATGACTGAGATTCCCCAATGGTCCACCATGCTTGATTTTTGTTAAATTTTCCCACAATTTCTAAACTAATTCATGCACATAAACAAAATTCTAAAGAGAAATTAGGTGGTTAATCACTAACCTTTTTGTGTAGTTTTAAATCTTCAATTCTCTTCAACTTTTCCTTCAATTTACATCTCCAGGCTTCTTTTCAACATTCAAATATAAGATTTAACTAAAGAAATTAGGGTAATTATGGTGGAATTTAGGATTTAGAAAGCTTGCAAATAAGCTTTCATGGTGGAAAATTAGAGAGAGGGACATGAGAGAGAGTGGTGGTGGCAAGGAATGAAGATGAAGACCCCAAATTAATTTCTTTTATTTGTTATTTTGTATATTTATCTCTAATATTGACTTGGTCAAATTAGTAAATAAAAAGGGAAATTAATTATGAGGTCATGTAGGTGATGTCACCATGATGTAATAATCTTTTTTCTTTTCTTTTTCTTTTTCCATTCTTTTTCTTCACTTCTTTAATTTAATTATTTACTTTAAAATTTTCATTTCTCATATTTTATTGGACAGTTAGGTCAGGAGTCACCTCTAGGGGTGAATTGACCAATTTGCCCCTTGCCAGTCTAATCCGGTTTACAAATAATTCAATATTTCTTCCGGATCTCTGACCTAATTATTTGACCTACTTCTCAACTCTTTTCTGTGATTTTCTCTTTTCCACTAGGTTCACAATAGTCCTTAGGACTGACCTCGCAGTCACTTTCCGGGAAGGTCACCCATCGCTGTGACCATCGGCTCATTTAACTTTTTATGCTTTGTTTTTCTTATTTATACTTTACCATCTAGTAATCACAATTTATTTCTTTTCAGGGCTTTTCTAGGTGACTTAATTGTGGTTCTAATCCCCTTAATTGTCCGGATAGATACCGATCACCGGAACAGTAAATTACACATAGCTATACATATAGGGGGTAATCACTATTTATTTCCATTCAGGGCTTTTCCAGGTGACTTAATTGTGATTCTAATCCCCTTAATTGTCCGGACAGACACCGGTCACCGGAACAATAAATTACACATAGCTATGCATATAGGAGTGTTACAATATCAAGCACCGGTCCCCAGCAATAGCGCCAAAAACTTGTTTGCTGGTTTTGCAACCACCGCAAGTGCACGGATCGCTAACAAGCAATAAAGTGATGAGTAGAGTATCATTCCCATAAGGACCATGTTGAGTACCAAACTATAGTGATTTTAATTATCTAGGCGATCGAGTTATAGAGAAATAATAATTAAATCTAAGCTAAAAGCAATAAAGTCTAAAACAATTGTCTAAACTAAAATACTAATGGATGAGAACATTCTAGAGCTAGGGGTCACACTTCAATAAATTATGGAATCAATCTAATTCATTCAATAATTGGGAGATTATTACTTTGATGGAAATTAATCCTAAGTTATCTTAAGTCCTCTCTTAAGGAACTCAAGGTGTATTTTAATTAACCTAAACCCTACTTTCGTGGTGATTAAATTAATTAAAACCCTTTAAGATCCTTGATTAATTTTAGAACTCCACAAAGGTCATCAGCCTATCTCTAGGTCAGATTTCCTAAGTTCAAAATCCTAATTTTCTAATACTAATCTTCACCTTTCATTTCTTCAATTAGTATCTTAGATCATAGCTAGGTGGGTACCAACACATAGCATGCATTAGGAACACAAGAGATTGAATCAAAGAATAAAATTCTCAATGTATTAAATAAAATGAAACCAGATCCATAATTAAATTGAGAGTGCTACATCTGTAACCCTAGAATAAAGAAACTACTCACACATGGTGAATTTTACAATCAAAGTTATAAAAAGATAAAGAGAAGACATGAGAAGAAAATAGAGTGAAAGAACCCAGAAGGACAGTTGCAGCCTTGGACTTTTGGAACTTTAGCTGGAAATCTCTTCTAGCAATCTTTCAGATCTTGTTTCTCCCTTGCCTCCCTTGAGGTTGATGTGCCTCCTTGAATATAAAAATTGGCTCAATGTAAATTCTCCTCTTGGAAGTAAATTCTCCCCCCCCCCCCCCCTAAATTTTTAACTTGTTATATTTATATCTGGTGTAAAAACCCTAATTTCAGAGTCTTAGAAGCATTAGGAGTCCATCCGGGTCGAGTTCGTAAGAAGAAAAGTCATATCAGAATTACTGTCAGGGGACTTTACACGGGCCGTGTAGTGATACACGCCCTGTGTAATTTTTTGCCACTTTTGTTTTTCAAGTTTTCTTTGTCCAGAAGGTTGCACGGGGTCCAGGAAGTTGCACGGGGCAAGTTACACAACCCGTGTACTGCTTCTAGACCTGTATTCTTCACGTTTTGACCTGTAAATCTCTTCCAAACTCATCTTTGATTCTAGAACTACATAAAAACACCTGATAAAATATAAAAATCAATAAATTGAGTTGGATTAACATGTTTTATAAAATAATAATGGAAACACATAAAAATAAATATAAAATGAGACTAAATGCTAACAAAATGTAATGAATGTTAACCTTAAATGTTTATATAATTTGATGTAATCACATATACTAAGCTAATCCAAGTGAACTTCACTGGACCGTAGTAAAAAAACATTCTTAAGTACTTGAAAAGGACTAAAGATATGTTTCTGGTCTATGGAGATGGTAAATTGGTAGTTCAATGGTATTCTGATGCCAACTTTCAATCTGACATACTTAATGGTGGTGTTGTGAGTTGGAAAAGTTCCAAGCAAGAAACTATAGTAGATTCTACAATTGAGGCTTAGTACTTCTCTACATCTGAGGCAGCAAAATAGGTTGTTTAAATCAAAAAGTTCATCACTAAACTTGGTGTGTTTCCTAGGATTGTTGATATAGTAACCCTATACTGTGGCAACAATGAAGCCATAGCACAAGCTAAGGAACCAAGGTCTCATCAGTGATCCGAACATGTACTTAGGTGATTCCATTTGATTAGAGAAATCATTAAGCAGAAAGATGCAATGATAGAAAAGGTCCCCACCTAAGAGAATCTTGCAAATCCTCTTACTAAGGCATTGTCCTAACAAAGACATGATTGCCACCTGCATTGTTATGGTATTAGATACATGGGTGATTGGCTTTAGAGCAAGTGGGAGATTGTTAGGGTATGTGCACTGTAGCTAATGTGTTAATTGCAAGTGTGATCACTTAATTACATGTATATATATTTTTTTATTAATAAAGGTTGCTTTATCTTTAATGTTCATGTTAATTTTAATGAATATTAATTAATAAAGATAAAGTCCATGGGACTTCTATGCATAACAATAGAAATTGTAATGTGATTATAATTATGAGATTCCAATTGCATTATAGCATTGTTCCAAAAATGTTCCTAGTCAATGTTATATCAAGACTGGATATTGATATAATTGTTAAGACCAATACACCTTGTATTCTTTCCTTTATGAAAGGAAGCAACAGTTGTTTACTGGTTTACGACCTCGTAAGTGCACAGATCATTAATAAGTAATAAAGTAGTGATCAGAGTATCATTCCCACAAGGACCCTATTGAGTACCAAACTGTAACACCCTCACTTTAGCTAGTTCGTACATTCGACTGTTTCGGTGATCAATGTCTGTCCGGATAGCTAGAATGTCTGGAACTATTTGTAAACTAGAGTGAGGAGTCATAAATAACCCAAATAATGGTAAGGAAAAATTAAGAAAAATTTAAGAAATAAAATACAATGAAGTTAAATGAGCCGGTACCCTAGCGATGGGTGATCTTGATGGGAACTTGCTATCTTCACAGCTAGAAGCCCTAGACCCGAGGAAAAATTCATGAAATAATTTTTGAGACTCTAGAGAAGAGCCATTAAGGTTTTGATGGCATTAGAATACCAAGAAAATGCTTAGAAAAATTTTTAGATCTGTATAGACGATTTTGGCTCAATAAGCTAAACGGAGGGCATTTTGATCATTTCGTCTCAGAGATGATTTTTGGCTAACTTGTCCAGTTAAGTAAAAAAATTATATGACATAAAATATAAATAAATATTTCTAAAAATTAAATTAAAAATGAGTAGAAAAAAAAAAGAAAAGAAAATAAAACAAAATGCAAATTATGACATCACCATGATGCAATTAAAAGCCCTCCACCCAATCACAACTTGACAAACAAATTAAAAGGGATAAAAATGACATAAAAATAAGATAAAAACAAACCATTTCCAGCAGCTTTCTTCTTCCTAGTCCCACACCAAAGAGAGAGAGAGAGAGAGAGAGAGAGAGAGAGAGAGAGAGAGAGAGAGAAACCCACCATTGTTATGCACAAGCTTAAAACCCTATCTAATTCCACCATAAAACCACTTACCCCCTTCACAAAAATTAATCCTTACCACTAGAGCAAGCTTAAGGTAGCAATTTGAAGAAGAAATTTAGGAGAATTTGAAGTTGTTACAAGCTTGGAAGAGTGATCAATATAAGGTTAGTGCTTATTCTCCATTATTTTCTTTATTAATTCTTGGATGTGGTTTCTAAGAATGGGAAATAGCAAGAAGAATTGATAAAATTGGGTATGTATGAATGGGAGGAATTTCTGCCAGCCTAGGTATATGGAGGAAATGATGTGTTTAATGAGATTTAAACTTGAATTTTAACTTAGGAGAGGTGCTAGATATGAAAAGTAAGTTAAATTTGCATGTGTAGTATGAATTGTGATTATGGAAGTTAGGGTTTGGAGCAAACTTAGGGTTTTGCTCATGTGTTGATGAATGGAAGTCCTAATGGTCAATTAGGCTGTGTTTGATGAGGAATTGAAGTGAATTATGGCTTTGGATTTAAGGTTGGGTATGCTGCCTCATAGGACCTACAGGGTTGAATGTGAGTCTAGCAAGTTTGTGCAGTTGTAACTTGAGTTATGTAGGTTCAATTGATGCAAGGCAAATTGGACATGAAATTAGACACATAATGGCACAACTTTGATGAAGAAACCTTTCCCAGAAAACAAACTTAGGATGACCTAAAAATTAGCCAAATTCGAGTAACCAATTTTGGGACCTGGTAAAAGTGATCAAATGAATAGTATTTGTTCATTTGTATTTGTTCATTTGGCCATAACTCAGTGTAGAAATATCCAAATGACCTGAATTTTATATCAATATAAAGCTTGGACAATTTAGAACAACTTTCATGAAGAACATAAACTCAAATTCTAAACCTAACCAATTCAAATTGCTAGTCCAAATTAGGACACCAAATCTGGCAGAACCAAATTTGCCTAGAAAATCTGAGTAAAGACCAATCAGGCCAGTTATGGTAAATTGACCATAACTTGAGTTACAAAATTCCAAATGGAGTGATTCAAAAAGAAAATTAAAGAAGACACATAAAGGAACAACTTTGATGAAGAGAATTTTATCAAATTTCCACTGTAACAATAACCAATGGAATAGTAAACTTAAGGTATGAAATCTGAAAATTTTGAATAACATAAACTAAGCTTTGAAATGATATTGGAAATCAATGCCAACAAAAATAAAATTCAAAATGTGGTTTCTTGGTGAACTTAGGTTCAACAAATCTATTATGTATTAAAAGTCAACTTTTGTGTAGGAATAGTTAAGTGAATAATAACCTCAATGAAATGAATGCAAAGGACCAAAACTTAAATTGCTAATGATATCTCACTTAAATGATTTAAGGTTTGTTTAAATCATGTGATTAGTTTGATGGGATTTGTAGGCTCATCACAAATAGAACTTAGGAGAAATAGTTGATATAATTTGAAATGTGAATTGTAAATTACTATAAATGAAATATTAAAGGTATAAATGATGTGTAAATAATATTTGGGGACTTTCCCTTTTTATTGAATAAAAATGAAAATTTGCTTGAACCTAGGTACATGTGAATTGGTGTGATAGATTAGAGATGAAATTGTAAATGAACTATACAAATGAAATTTATGAACATATGCATTAGATAAAAATGAATTTGGACATTGTATTCCCACTAGGAAATAAAATAAAACCTATTGACACTTAATGGTACATGAGTGAAATTAAGAGTAATCATAAATACTTAGTAAACAAAAACATTTCTTGAATTTCAAATGATAAATTATATAAATAGTGTAATGAATAAATGAACCATATTAATGTATGAATGAGACATGAGTTCTCATTATTGTAGAAGAAAAAAATATTTTGAGTATAATGGTACATGAGAACCATTGTTTTGAATTGTGATCATTAAGGATAACATAATGAATATATAAATTACGATGAATGCATAAATTATGTAAATATTAGACTTAGAGATTTATATTTCTATTATGAAAAAGATTAAAATGCTAGAAATTATAATTAGAACCTATAATGAAATAATGAAACTTATGAACACTTAATGGTGCTATGTGCCCATGTATCGCCTAGACATGTGTGTCAGATTGGATAGATTAGCATGCCAATAGGGTATTGTTTTAGCAGTACTCCATAAGGCTTTATGCCCGAACTCATGGCTTTATGCCCGCACTCATGGCTTTTATGCCCGATTATATGTTATCATGGCTTTTTAGCCATATTGACTGCATACGTGATTGTCGTTCTGCATCCCATGGTATGACGGCCCGAGGCACCGCGGTGTCCAGTGCCAACGACCCGTTATCCAGTTTAGTCAGCCTGTCATAGGTTACTTGGGCAGTAAAATTTATTGAAATGAGTTAAGAATAATAGCAACTAAAAATATTAGCAATTAAATAAAAGAGTAAGAATATTTAAAATAAATTAGATTAGTTATTTAGTATAAAGAATTGAAATAAATTGGAACGATATTAAAATTTAATTATTGTGAAATAATCTGCGATAACCTAGAAAGTATTAAAAGAAATGATAAAAAGATTTGCAATAGAGATATAACTTAAATAAGCATTACAAATGTATTTTTTTTATAATAATATAAAGCTAATAATAATATTCTTGGAATTTTTGGGGGTGGTACCGTGAATTTAAGAATTAAACGCTTCTAAAGAGGAATAAATTAGAACAAAGGATAGTTGATCAAATTATGATCCATTTCTTTCTTTATTTGTATATGTTATTTTCTTGCTATATTATTGTACCACTAAGCAGCAATGCTTAGCGCGATGGATTTGTTTCCCTCGCGCAGGTACTGAAGCTAAAATTCAGTGGACATTTGACTGGGATTTTTGGAGTCCAGATCTGCAGAAGTGTCAGAAATGCTCAAGGTTGTCACCTCATCAGCAATGCATGTAGATAAGGCTCACATTAGTCATTTTATGTATTTTGTATATTATAAATATTTTGTATGTTGTAATGTAAACTAAGAATTTATAAGTAATATTTATGTAATGTAAATTATGGTATTGTAATTAATTTGTACATCGTATAAATTGTGAATTTATGAAATTAGCTTGTAAATCATGTAAATTATGAAGTTTGAGAATTTTGATACATAAAATAAGTATGAATGGATATGTATGCAAATGAGTTGCAAGAATGGAATATGTGATGAGATGATTATGAAAATAACTGATGAGATTTTATTATGAAAATATTATTGAAATTTTAAGTAGGTGAATAGTAAAATACGCCAATTGGTAATAGAAACAAGGGAAACTCTGCTGGTTTCTCCATAGAAAAATAATTGATATTAAAATATAACGAGAACAAAATTTTAAAAGGAATAAAGTAAGATAAAATAGGGTGTTCCAACACCGAGTGTGACAAGCCTTGCTCGGCTACACTGTAGTCGGGTGAGAAGTGTCACACAAACTATAGTAATTTTAATTATCTAAACGATCGAGTTGCAAAGAAATAGTAATTAATTTAAATTAAAAGAAATAAAATTTAAAATAATTAACTAAACTTGAATCGTAATTAATAAAAATATTCTAGTGCTAGGGGTTCATACTTTAATCAATTATAGAATCAATCTGATTTATTCAATAAATACAAGATTGTTACTTTGAAGGAAATTAATTCTAAGTTATCTTAAGTCCTCTCTCAAAGCACTCAAGGTATATTTTAATCAACTTAAACTATACTTTCGTGGAGATTAAATTAATTAAAACCTATTATACTCTTTGATTAATTGTTCGATCCACATAGAATTCTAGCCTATCTCTAGATCAAAAATTTTAAGTTCAAAATCTTGATTTTCTAATATTAATCTTCACCTTTCAATCCTTCAATTAATATCTAAAATCAATACTAATTGGGTTCTTACACATAGCATGCATTAAGAACATAAGAGATTAAATCAAAGAACAAAATACCCAATATATTAAATAAAATCAAACCATATCTATAATTAAATTGAGAGTACTACATCCCTAGCCTTAGAATAAAGAAACTGTAACACCCCTATTTGCATAGCCTGGTATATTTCACTATTCCGGAGACCGATGTCGGTCCAGACAATTAAGAGGATTAGAACCACATCTAAGACAACTAGATGAGCCTTGAACACAAATAATTAGTAATTGTCAATTAGTTAAGTATAAATAAGAAAAAAAGAACATAAGAGGTTAAATGAGCCGAGAGTCACAGCGATGGGTGACCTTCTCGGGAAGGACTGCGAAGTCGATTTAAACTCAAATTTCGAACCGTAAAATGTGACGCCGTGGTCCTTAGGACTATTGCGAACACAGTGGAAGAGAGAAAATCATGAAAAAGAATTGTTAAGCTAGTCAAATAATTAGATCAAGGATCCGGAAGAAATATTGAATTATTTGCAAATCGGATCAAACCGGCAAGGGGCAATTTGGTCAATTGACCCTGAGAGCTGACTCCTGACCTAACTGTCAAATAAAATCGGAGAAAAGGAAATTTCGTAATCGGGAATTAAATTAAAGAACTAATGGAAAAATAAATAGAAAAAAAAAAAAGAAAAAGGAAAAGTGAAAAGTGATGACATCATGCATGATGCAATAAACACTAATTAAAAAAAATAAAATTTGGAGAATTAGTGGTCTTCCATAAGGATAAATGCATAAAAGAAAAAGAAAAGGAAAAAAAAAAGGAGAGTCTTCTTCATTTGTCGTCCCTCTCTCTCTCACTCTCTCCCTCACCCATAAACCTCCATTAGAGCTCTTTTGCGAGCTTGAAAATAACAAAATTCCACCATAGAAAATGTAACACTCTCCCTGTAGCAATTTCGTACATTCTACTGTTCCGGTGATCGATGTCGGTCCGGACAGCTACAATGTCTGGAAAAATATTTAAACTAAAGTGAGGAACCATAATTAACTCAAATATTAATAAGAAAAATTTAGTAAAAATTTTAGAAATAAAATACAACCAAGTTAAATGAGCCGGTGCCCTAGCGATGGGTAACCTAGTGAGAAGTTGCGGTTCTCGCAACTAGGAGCTCTGGACCCAGGGGAAAAATTATAAAATAATTATTGGGACTCCAGAGAAGGTTTATTGAGGTTCTTATGGCATTAGAATGCCAAGGAAATGCTTAGAAAAATTTTTCAATCGGTACATACAATTTTGGCCCGTTAAGCCAAACGGAGGGCATTTTGGTCATTTCGTCTTCAGAGATGATTTTTGGCAGACTTGTCCAGTTAAGTAAATAATTATTATGACATAAAATGTGAATAAATATTACTAAAAATTGAATTGAAAATGAGTAGAAAAGAAAAGAAAAAAAATAAATTAAATGGGAATTTATGACATCACATGATGTTATTAGTGTGCCTTCACCCAATTACATGGTGACACATGGCATAAACTAACTTAAAAGAGGTCAAATGGGCTGGAAAATGAAGAAAATCAGACTTTTCTTTCTTTCTTCTTCCTCTTGCCGTGAACCATTCCACCATAACCACCATTAACAAACTTCTAAACCTCCATTTCCCTATCTTTCTTCCACCAAAAGCCCTAGTTGTCTTCACAAAAAATTCACCCCACACCTTGAGGAAGCTTTGGGCAGCAAAATTTTGAAGAAAAATTAAAGTTTTGGTTGGCTTGGATTTGAGCTAAAAGAGGTTAGTGACCTAAACCTTGAATCTCACTTTAATTTCATGTTTAAGAACTATGAATATGTGTAAATGACAAAGAAATTTGATGAAACACCATTGGTATGCTAACCCTAAATTTTGGCAGCAATGGTTAGGGTAATATGATGATGATTTTTGGAGAGCTAACATGCTAGTATGGCTGCCCTTAATGTGTATCTTATAAGTGAATTGATAAATGCAATGATAATGCATGGTTTGGAAATATTGAGTTAGGGTTTGGGTTGAAGAATGAGACTTTGATCTTGTGATGAAGGGAGTAGGTTTTAATGGTCAATTAGTGACCATTTGGTTTGGTTTGAATCAAAAATGAAGTGAATTGGGTTGTGGGAGTTGAGGTTGGAGTGGCTGCCTTGTGTGACCTGCAGGTTTGGATGTGAGTCCAGCCTGTTTGGACAGCCATAACTTAAATTGTAGAGGTTCAATTGGTGTTTGGCCAATTGAAACTAGACACAAAATTTCACAACTTTGGTGAAGAAATCATGCCCATAAGACCAAACTAAGTGGACCAAAACCTTGCTCCAATCCGGGTGACCTGCAATCTGCTTTGGCAAAATGACCAAATGAACAGTATTTAGTCATTTGGCCATAACTCAATGTAGCAAGGTCCAATTGACCTGAAATTTTATCAGCAACAAGTTGAGATATAGACCAACAACTTTCATGAAGAAACCTAACCCAAATTATGACCATAACCTAGTCAAATTGTCAACCAAACTTGAGTTATCAAATCTGGCAGAAATAATTTTACCCAGAATTTTGGAATCTGTCCAATCCGGCCAGTTATGGTTTTTAGGCCATAACTTGAGCTAGAAAACTCCAAATGGAGTGATTCAAAAAAGGAAATTCAACTAAACAAAATGAGGAACAACTTTCATGTTGAGAATTTTTCCAAATTCCCACTGAAAAAATGACTAATGGAACAGAAAACTCAAAGCTTGAAAACTGAAAATTTTGTCCAATTCACATTAAACTTAGAGATGGTATTGGCAACCTATACCAACAAGTTTAAAATGCAAAATGTGGTATGTTGATGATATTTAAACTAATTTACCTATTGTCAATGCAAAAGTCAACATTTTGGTTGACCAATGAAATGAATAGTAATAATAAAAATTCAATTTCAAAGAATTACATAAATGAAAGTGTTAAATGCCCTAGTAGGCCTAATGTGATTGGTTTGGATAGGTTGGCATGCCAATAGGGTTCTGTTAGCAGTGCTGCATATGGCTTCATGCCATTCTGTATTTCATGGCTTCCCATGCCATTCTGTGACATAATAGCCTTTGGCTATGATATTGAGTTGTTATACTCGGGTTTAATCCCCGATAATTATCACAGCTTATTAGTTGTTCTGTTGCACACCGGGAGACACAATGTGATCGATGGTGTGATGGTCCGAGGTACTTAGTACCCAATACCAGTTTACCCGTTTATCTAGTCCAGTCAACTAGTATAGGTTACTCGGGCAGTATTAATAAATCTTACCAAACTTCAATTGAATAATATTGCAATAAACATTTGAGACTTAGTTCACCCAAAAATGTAAACATACATTATATGCACATGTTATTATTTTATTTTATTTTATTTTATATTGTCACCACTAAGCAGAATTGCTTAGCGCATCGCTTTGCCACGTGCAGTCTGGAGACATAGTGGGAGTCCAGCGGGCCTCATCTGAGGTGAGCCTTCATATCTGCACTCGAGTTGAGTCACCTCACATTGCAGTGCATTTGGTAGGACATTAGGCCACTTTTGATATTTTGATATTTTGTATTTTGTAACCTTCTGTAATGTATATTATAAATTCATGTAATCAAGCTTTTGATGTAAGTATCTAGGAAATATGTTCAGTAATAAATTGAGCATTTTTCATTGAGTTGATGTGTTTTGAATTGAATTGAATTTTGAGATACTGAAGTGAATTGAGAAATTGTTGAGTATATATTGGAGGTTGATTGAGAATAATGTGATGATATTATTGGGAGTGTTTTTAACAGGTTCAGAAGAACTGTTTTTCCAATTTATAGCCGGCACTCTGCCGGATTTTCTATAAAATTTGTGAAAAAATTTAGATTTATCAAAAATTATAAATAAATAAATAAAAAGGGATTAATTGAAATTGAAACATGAATTGGTGTTCCGACACACTGAGTGGCATAACTTGCTCGGCTACACTGTAGACGAGTAAGGGGTGTCACATTTAGTGGTATCAGACCATCGGTTTAGGCGTTTCTGGGTCTAGATAGAGTACATACCATTGCATTGCATTTGTAAGTGTTGAGGTGACACTGATGCAGATTTGTTTGTTTTCGTATTTTGAATAGGTTATGGATCCTGCTTCGCAAAGAGCAGTTGATGAAGAGGTGGAGAGTCATGCTCCACCAAGGGCTGAGTCTAGGGGCAGGAGAGAACCCACTCCACCAGCAGCTGAGGCACCTGCTCAACCTCAGTTTGCTCTATTCCAGCAAATGACCGAGTTCTACCGGTAAATGATGGGGGCAATTCCACAACCACAACCACAACCTCCACCAGCACCACAGAAGTCCCATTTGGAGAAATTGCGAAAACATGGGGCTGTAGACTTCTTTGGGAAGAGGGAGGATGATCCCATGGCTGCAGAAAATTGGTTGGACAGAACCATCAGAGTACTGAAACAGCTAAACTGCACCCCCGAGCAGAACCTGGTGGGTGCTGTGTCCCTACTTCAGGATGATGCATATCAGTGGTGGGACACAGTAACCAGTGAGGTGCAACCTGAATGGATCACCTGGGAATTCTTCCTCACAGAGTTCAGGAAGAAATATATTAGTAAAGTGTATTTAGAAGAGCAAAGAAGGGAATTCATCAGTTTGAGACAGAGACAGTTGTCAGTGGCTAAGTATAAGCGTGAGTTTGTTAGACTGAGCCGGTATGGGAGGGAGATAGTCCCTACCGAGGCAGAGAGGTGCAGACGGTTTGAGGAAGGGCTCAATGACAACATCAAAGTCATGATCACAAAGATCGAGATTACAGTTTTGCTAAACCGGTAGATCTGACATCAAAAGTGGAAAGGGTCAGAATCAATGAACAAAATAGAAGGGAAAGACAGCAGAAGAGGGGTCCGGGTCAGTCCAGTGCATTTTCTGCTCCCAGTAAGAAGAGTAAGGGTCCTCCTGCTCAGAGTTTAGGACCACCACAGGGTCAGGATCAGTCTCAGGGGCCCAGACCGCAGTTCACACCTAGGAGAGGCCAGCCCACACCATCAATGGGCAGCTCTCCAAGGACGGTGTTTAGGGGACCAGCCCCTGCATCTTCTGCCTGTCAGTACTGTCAGAAGTGGCATAAGGGGGAGTGTTGGCGAGTGACCGGTGCATGATTTTGGTGTGGATCGACAGAACATCAGATCAAGAATTGTCCAAAGAGGACTACTACTATTGCTCCAACACAAACTGACAGACCTGCTCCTGCACCACAAAGGGGTAGGAAACCTGGTAAACTAAACCTGAGACAACTGGTCCATCACTGAGGCCTGCATCTGAGTCAGTTGAGAGGCCAGACACTAGAATACCAGCTAGGGCCTATGCCATCAGAGCTCAGGACGAGCGAGATGCCCCGGATGTCATAAGGGGTACGTTTTCCCTCTACAACACTTCTGTACATGCATTGGTGGATCCAGGATCCACTCATTCCTACATTTGCATCAAACTACCCATAGAGAGGGGAGTTCCAGTAGAGGAGAGTGATCAAGACATTATGGTCATAAATCCACTAGGCCACAGTGTGGTAGTGAATAAAGTATATAAGGGTTGCCCGTTGAGGATTCAAGGGTATGAATTCTCGGCAGACCTAATTGAGTTGCCCTTTCATGAGTTTGATGTGATTTTGGGAATGGACTAGTTGTCACGTCATCAGGCAATAGTTGATTGCAAATTGAAGAGAATTTCTCTGAAAACTTCTTAGGGTAATGAGATCACTGTTGTGGGTGAAAGGACAGATTTCCTGTCCAATGTTATCTCAGCCACAGTTGCAAGAAGAATGATGAGAAAAGGCTGTGAAGCTTACCTAGCACACGTGGTTGATACTAGGCAAGCTAAGCCAAACCTGAATGATATACCCACAGTAAGAGACTTCCCATATGTATTTCCTAAGGAGTTGCCTGGTTTACCACCAGAAAGGGAAGTCGAGTTTGCTATTGAGGTATTGCCGGGTACAGCACCCATTTCCATTGCTCCTCATAGGATGGCACCCACTGAATTGAGGGAGTTGAAAACTCAGTTGCAAGAGTTGCTTGATGAGGGGTTCATACACCCCAGTGTGTCACCATGGGGAGCTCCGGTGCTGTTTGTGACGAAAAAGGATGGAACTTTGACATTGTGTATTGATTACCGGCAGTTGAATAAAGTAACTGTGAAGAATAAATATCCATCGCCTAGAATTGACGATCTGTTTGATCAGTTGAAGGGAGCCGGTGTATTTTCAAAAATTGACCTCAGATCAGGGTATCATCAGTTGAGGGTAAAGGATGCAGATGTGTCAAAAACTGCATTCAGAACCCGGTATGGGCACTATGAATTTCTAGTGATGCCGTTTGGGTTAACAAATGCACCAGCAGCATTTATGGACCTTATGAACTGTATCTTCCATCCATACTTAGATCGGTTCGTAGTGGTATTTATTGATGATATTTTGGTGTATTCCAAGACCAGGGAAGAACATGATGAACATTTGAGGATTATTCTGCAAACCCTGCGAGAAAAGAAGCTGTATGCTAAGTTGTCCAAGTGTGACTTTTGGATGAGTGAAATCTCTTTCCTTGGACACATAGTATCAGCAGAGGGGATTAGAGTGGATCCCAAAAAGATAGAAGCAGTGATGGAATGGAAGCCTCCCAGAAATACAACTGAGGTCATAAGTTTCTTGGGGTTAGCTGGATACTACAAAAGATTTGTGAAGGGGTTTTCTCTTATAGCTGCTCCAATGACCAAGTTATTAAACAAGAATGTCAGATTTAACTGGAATGACAAATGTCAGGCTAATTTTTAGAGATTAAAGGCTGTGTTGACAGAGGCACCAGTGTTAACACAGCCAGTGTCGGGAAAGGACTTTGTGATCTACAGTGATGCCTCACATAATGGGCTAGGGTGTGTATTGATGCAAGAGGGGAAAGTGGTCACCTATGCTTCCAGGCAGTTAAGGCCACATGAACAAAACTACCCTACTCATGACCTGGAGTTAGCAACGATTATCTTCGCACTGAAGATATGGAGGCATTATTTATATGGTGAAAAATGCTACATCTATACCGACCACAAGAGTCTAAAATATTTGCCAACCCAGAAGGAGCTCAATCTTAGACAGAGGCGATGGATTGAGTTCCTAAAGGACTATGATTGTGTGATAGATTATCATCCTGAGAAGGCAAATGTAGTTGCTGATGCTTTAAGCAGAAAGTCCATCACATCTTTAAGATCACTCAATACCTGTCTGTCCTTAGCTCAAGATGGAGCTATTTTGGGTGAGTTGCGAGGCCAACCCTACTACAGCAAATACAAGATGGGCAGAAGGCAGATGAAAAACTAATGGCAATTATGGCTAAAATTCCTAAGGGGAAGGAAACTGAATATGAGGTGAAAGCAGATGGGTGTCTATACTACAGAAGAAGAGTGTGTGTACCAGATGATGGGGAACTGAAGACTAGTATTCTGAAAGAAGCACACACGAGTGTTTATGCTATGCACCCGGGGATCACAAAAATGTATAATGATTTGAAGCCTCATTATTGGTGGCCTGGTATGAAGAGGGATATAGCTGACTATGTGACTAAATGCTTGATATGTCAGCAAGTTAAGGCAGAACATCAAGTTCCATCGGGTTTGTTACAGCCTATAAACATACCTGAATGGAAATGGGACCGGGTCACTATGGATTTTGTTAGTGGTCTACCTCTCACCCAAAGGAAGCATGATGCAGTATGGGTGATAGTGGATAGATTGACGAAGTCAGCACATTTTCTGCTAGTTAGGACTGACTACTCACTGGAGAAGCTAGCAGAATTGTATATCAGTGAGATAGTTAGGCTGCATGGAATCCCACTTTCTATCATATCTGACCGAGACCCAAGGTTAGCATCAAGATTCTGGAAAGAAGTTGCATGAATCCTTGGGTACACAACTCCACTTCAGCACAGTTTTTCATCCTCAGACGGATGGACAATCAGAAAGAGTAATCTAGGTAAACAACTGAAACCAATTGAACTAATGCAAATATTAAACTGAAATGATAATAATAACATAAAATATATGTCAGGTCCTTGAGGATATGCTAAGGAGTTGTGTTATTGAGTTTGAGGGAAGTTGGGATAGATACCTCCCACTGGCAGAATTCGCATACAACAATAGCTACCAAGCTAGCATTCAAATGGCTCCGTATGAAGCACTATATGGGAGGAAATGTAGAACCCCAGTGTGTTAGACTGAATTGGGCGAAGATAAGTTGGTAGGACCAGACCTGGTGAAACAGACTGAGGAAAAAGTGAAAATAATCAAAGCTAACCTGAAGATTGCCTCCGATAGACAGAAGTCTTATGCCGACCTGAAGAGAAAAGAGATAGAGTATGCAGTTGGTGATAAAGTGTTTCTCAAAGTCTCACCATGAAAGAAAATATTGAGGTTCGGAAGAAAAGGTAAGTTGAGCCCTAGGTTTATTGGCCCATATGAAGTCATTGAACGTGTGGGTCCAGTGGCCTATAGGCTAGCTTTACCACCAGAGCTGGACAAGATCCACAATGTGTTCCACAAGTCTATGTTAAGAAGATACCGCTCAGATCCTTCACATGTCATCTCCATGGAAGAAATTGAAGTACAACCAGATTTGACATATGAAGAAGAACCCATACGGATCCTGGCTCGGGAAGTGAAAGAGTTGAGAAATAAGCAGATCCCACTGGTGAAAGTGCTTTGGAAGGCACCACAACACCGAGGAGGCAACTTGGGAAAGTGAAGAGACGATGAGGCAACAGTTCCCTCAACTGTTTGCATCAGGTAAATTTCGAGGATGAAATTTAAATTAGAGGGGAAGAGTTGTAACACCCTCCCTGTAGCAATTTCATACATTCTACTGTTCCGGTGATCGGTGTCGGTCCGGACAGCTAGAATGTCTGGAAAAATATTTAAACTAAAGTGAGGAACCATAATTAACTCTATTAATAAGAAAAATTTAGTAAAAATTTTAGAAATAAAATACAACCAAGTTAAATGAGCCGGTGCCGTGGCGATGGGTAACCTAGTCAGAAGTTGCGATTCTCGCAACTAGGAGCCCTAGACCTAGGGGAAAAATTATAAAATAATTATTGGGACTCCAGAGAATGGTTATTGAGGTTCTTATCGCATTAGAATGCCAAGGGAATGCTTAGAAAAATTTTTCAATCGGTACATACAATTTTGGCTCGTTAAGCCAAACGGAGGGCATTTTGGTCATTTCGTCTTCAGAGATGATTTTTGGCCGACTTGTCCAGTTAAGTAAATAATTATTATGACATAAAATGTGAATAAATATTACTAAAAATTGAATTGAAAATGAGTAGAAAAGAAAAGAAAAAAAATGAATTAAATGGGAATTTATGACATCACATGATGTCATTAGTGTGCCTTCACCCAATTACATGGTGACACATGGCATAAACTAACTTAAAAGAGGTCAAATGGGCTGGAAAATGAAGAAAATCAGACTTTTCTTTCTTTCTTCTTCCTCTTGCCGTGAACCATTCCACCATAACCACCATTAACAAACTTCTAAACCTCCATTTCCCTAGCTTTCTTCCACCAAAAGCCCTAGTTGTCTTCACAAAAAATTCACCCCACACCTTGAGGAAGCTTTGGGCAGCAAAATTTTGAAGAAAAATTAAAGTTTTGGTTGGCTTGGATTTGAGCTAAAAGAGGTTAGTAACCTAAACCTTGAATTTCACTTTAATTTCATGTTTAGGAACTATGAATATGTGTAAATGACAAAGAAATTTGATGAAACACCATTGGTATGCTAACCCTAAATTTTGGCAGCCATGGTTAGGGTAATATGATGATGATTTTTGGAGAGCTAACATGCTAGTATGGCTGCCCTTAATGTGTATCTTATAAGTGAATTGATAAATGCAATGATAATGCATGGTTTGGAAATGTTGAGTTAGGGTTTGGGTTGAAGAATGAGACTTTGATCTTGTGATGATAGGAGTAGGTTTTAATGGTCAATTAATGACCATTTGGTTTGGTTTGAATCAAAAATGAAGTGAATTGTGTTGTGGGAGTTGAGGTTGGAGTGGCTGCCTTGTGTGACCTGCAGGTTTGGATGTGAGTCCAACCTATTTGGACAGCCATAACTTAAATTGTAGAGGTTCAATTGGTGTTTGGCCAATTTTACATGAAACTAGACACAAAATGGCACAATTTTGGTGAAGAAACCATGCCCATAAGACCAAACTAAGTGGACCAAAATGTTGCTCCAATCCGGGTGACCTGCAATCTGCCTGGGCAAAATGACCAAATGAACAGTATTTTGTCATTTGGCCATAACTCGATGTAGCAAGGTCCAATTGACTTGAAATTTTACCAGCAACAAGTTGAGATATAGACCAACAACTTTCATAAAGAAACCTGACCCAAATTATGACCATAACCTAGTCAAATTTTCAACCAAACTTGAGTTATCAAATCTGGCAGAAACAATTTTACCCATAATTTTGGAATCTGTCCAATCCGGCAAGTTATGGTTTTTAGGCCATAACTTGAGCTAGAAAACTCCAAATGGAGTGATTCAAAAAAGGAAATTCAACTAGACAAAACGGGTAACAACTTTCATGTTGAGCATTTTTACAAATTCCCATTGCAAAAATGACTAATGGAACAGTAAACCCAAAGCTTGAAAACTGAAAATTTTTTCCAATTCACATTAAACTTAGAGATGGTATTGGCAACCAATACCAACAAGTTTAAAATGCAAAATGTGGTATGTTGATGATATTTAAACTAATTTACCTATTGTCAATGCAAAAGTCAACATTTTAGTTGACCAATGAAATGAATAGTAATAATAAAAATTCAATTTCAAAGAATTACATAAATGAAAGTGTTAAATGCCCTAGTAGGCCTAATGTGATTGGTTTGGATAGGTTGGCATGCCAATAGGGTTCTGTTAGCAGTACTGCATATGGCTTCATGCCATTCTGTATTTCATGGCTTCCCATGCCATTCTGTGACATAATATCCTTTGGCTATGATATTGAGTTGTTATACTCGGGTTTAATCCCCGATAATTATCACAGCTTATTAGTTGTTCTGTTGCACACCGGGAGACACAATGTGACCGATGGTGTGATGGTCCGAGGTACTTAGTACCCAGTACCAGTTTACCCGTTTATCCAGTCCAGTCAACTAGTATAGGTTACTCGGGCAGTATTAATAAATCTTACCAAACTTCAATTGAATAATATTGCAATAAACATTTGAGACTTAGTTCACCCAAAAATGTAAACATACATTATATGCACATGTTATTATTTTATTTTATTTTATTTTATATTGTCACCACTAAGCAGAATTGCTTAGCGCATCGCTTTTGCCACGCGCAGGTACTGGAGACATAGCTGGGGAGTCCAGCAGGCCTCATACAGGGTGAGCCTTCATATCTGCACTCAGAGTTCAGAGTCACCTCACATTGCAGTGCATTTGGTAGGACATTAGGCCACTTTTGATATTTTGATATTTTGTATTTTGTAACCTTCTGTAATGTATATTATAAATTCATGTAATCAAGCTTTTGATGTAAGTATCTATGAAATATGTTTAGTAATAAATTGAGCAATTTTCATTGAGTTAACGGTATTTTGAATTGAATTGAATTTTGAGATACTGAAGTGAATTGAGAAATTGTTGAGTATATATTGGAGGTTGATTGAGAATAATGTGATGATATTATTGGGAGTGTTTTTAACAGTTGGAAGAACTGCTTTTTCCAATTTATAGCCAGACTCACGGATTTTCTATAAAATTTGCGAAAAAATTTAGATTTATCAAAAATTATAAATAAATGAATAAAAAGGGATTAATTGAAATTGAAACATGAATTGGTGTTCCGATACACTGAGTGGCATAACTTGCTCAGCTACACTATAGACGGGTAAGGGGTGTCACAGAAAAGTAACCTACCATAGATAAAATTTGTTTGGGCAACTAGCAAGGAAGGTGCAAGGGAAAAAAAGAAAAGAAAACTTGAAGGAAAGAAAGTAGAAAATTATGCATTCAAGGTTAGTAAGCTCACTTCAAATTTTTAGTTTAATTAAAGTATTTATAGCATAAAGAACTTATAAATATGCTTAAAATGAAATGAAAATATCCTTGGGGGACAGGAGTAAATTTCGGCCACTAGGGTTTATGATGGAAATGTTTGTGTTTTGATTGAATTAATTATGTTAGGAAGCTTAATTGAGTGATGGAGTAATGTTAGTATGCTTTGAATTAGTTAAATGTAACAATTAGTGTAGTTAGGATTTTGGCACCTAGGGTTTGGAAGACAAAAATTTGGAGAAGTGGTCAAATAGTGTATTTGACCTTGTTTGAGGTGAAAAATGGTCATTTGTGACCAATTGGGGTATGTTGGAAGTGTTGGAATTGAGTGGAGATTCAGATTGGATGTGGGCAGTATGTAGGCAGCAGGACCAAAGTCCCTTTCAGGGACCAAAACTAAAAATTTATAAGCCCAATTGGTGTGAGGCCAATTGAGAATGAAACTAAACATAAAATAACACATTTTTCATTTAGAAATCATGCCCAAAAAGTGACTAAAACCTAGTGAACAAATTGACCAAATCTAGATTAGGCAATCTGACCTGTACAAAAATGACCAAATTCATTTGGCCATAACTTGGGCTAGGTAGGTTTAAATGACCTAAAATTTTACCAGTAGAAAGCTGAGATATAGACCTAATACTTTCATGAAAAACACAAACCCAAATTATGCCCTTAACTAAGTCATTTAGCCACCCAAAATTGGTGACCTAAAACTGCCAGAACCTAGAAATTTGCTCAGAAATCTGGGTAAGTCCAATCCGGCAGCCATGATTCAAATGGCTATAACTTGAGCTACAAAACTCCAAATGGAGTGATTCCAAAAGAAGAATAAAGCTAAGACAATAAGGAACAATTTATATGAAGAAAACTTAGCCAAATTCTAACAGCAAAATGACTAATGGAACAGTGTAACATAAGACACCAAAACTGAAAATTTGTAAATTTGCCTAAAAGACTTAAATTTTGAGAAAACAACCAAACCAACAAAATTGATGACCAAAATGTGGTATGTGAGTACAGTTGGAATTCCTATACCTATTAAGCCCTAGAAAGTCAATAAATTGACTTGAATAGTGTAATAAATAGTAACCCCGAAACACAAATTTAAAACAACGTCAAGTTTAGCATATTAAAGCTAGGTATAAGTGAATTTGAATTTATTTTTGGATTTATAATGAGTTATGATACTGAAATACTATGAAACTGTGTGTTTCAGTAGAAAAGAATACCAAGAAAGAACCCGAGAGATCGAGTCAAGGCCGAGAGGCGACTCGTATAAGGTTTGTGCACAACATCAATATGCTTCAAAATTCATCTACAAAGAGCATGAAATGTGTATTATGCTTTTGCTTTGAATTGTTGAAAGTTTATTTGTGTATATTTGAAATGGCAATAAATGTTTAGTAAATTGTTAAGATAAGTTTTGAAACCACAGTGTCATGACCATATATTTGAATACCTCACTAGCATGACTAGTGGAGGAAATCAGTTTCGAATTTTGATTCCTTATCTGGCTAAAGTGTTGAGGTGTGCGCCAGTAGAAGAAGAAAAAGAATGGGTTCCCATATATTTGAGCTAGCTAGCCTTGTGATGTGACTTCTCCTTAGCCTCTGGCTACTGAGATGACATTTGTTTCGAATGGCATGATATAACTGTGTGTTTTATGAAATTTGTTTTGAGACTTTTGCAATGAAATTGTTTGGATTAAAATCTTATAAATCATGTTTTGAATTTATATGTCATGTTCAGTTTAATTTGTGAATAAATATGATTTAAATTTCACATAAAGATTATTTTAGTATGTTGTACACCACTGAGTCCTAGTACTCAGCGATAGCTATTATTACTGTCGCAAATATAGATACTAGAGGAGCAGCAGAGTGAGCTGCTGAGAATTGAGGAGCTACCTACTTTGAAGTTATCGGGTATATTTTATGCCCTGAATGTAAAAACTATTTTGATATATGTAAATATATGTAACTGTATGGATATGTAAAATTGGTTATGAGTAGTTGTATAAAGTTGTATAAAGTTATATAGAGCTTGTATTAAATTTTAGTTTGGATTTTTCTTACTGTAAATTTTTGTAATGATGTATATAAATTGTTTTATCTTTATTGAAATATGAATGAAAATATTTTGTTTTCATTTGAATGAAATTGAATTATAGTATTTTGATGATATTGAATTTTGGAAATTGAGAAATGATGTTAAAATTGGTTGAGATGGATGTTGAAATGATGAAGTTGTTGAGATGAATCTTTGGAAGTGTTTTTTTCAGGTATTTGAAGAACTGTTTTCTCAAAATACAAACGGCACTCTGCCGAAATTTTTATAGAATTTGCGAAAAAATAAAATGGGACAAAAATCTTAACTAGTTTTCAAACTCTAATTAAATGTTTTGATACCTATTATAAAATGCTCACTACTTATAAAAAGTAAGAAAATTGTTTTAAAATCCCTTGTAGGGTACTTAATGAGTTATCGGTAGGTAAAGTTTGGTAGTTCATTAGATATTCTACGGGATCATGTTATGCCTTACAGAGGGGTAAGATGTGACAGAAACTACTCATACATAGTGAGTTTTACAATCAAGTTTATAAAATGAAGAAAAGACATGAGAAGAAATAGAATGAAAAAATCCAGATGGAGAATTGCAGCCTTGGACTTTTGGAACTTCAACTGAAAATTCCTTCTATCAATCTTGCAAATCTTGTTTCTTTTATGCCTTTCTTGAAGTTAATTTCACTCTTGAATGTAAATTGGTTTCGTCTCCCTCAATTCTTGACTTATTATATTTATATCTAGTGTAAAAACTCTTGTTTCGGAGTCCTAAAAGCCTTAGAAGTCCATCTAGGTGGAGTTGGAAGAAAGAAAAGTCGGGTTAAAATTGTTATCTGGGGATAGTACACGGGCCTTGTAACGGTACACGAGGTGACCTTAATTTTCTGTAGCTTGAATTTTTTTAGTTTTCTTTTGTTCAAAAGGTTGCATGGGGTCTAAGAGGTTACACAAGGCAGGTTACATAGCCCGTGTACTTCTTCTAGCCTTCCATTATTCACTTTTTGACCTCCAGATCTCTTCCAAACTCGTTCTTGGCTCAAGAACCACATAAAAACACTTGATAAAATATAAAAATCAAAGAATTGGGTTGGATTAACAAGTTTTCTAAAATATTAATAAAAACACATAAAATAAACATAAAAGGAGACTAAATGCTAATAAAATGCAATGAATATTAATCCTTAATGTCTATATAATTTGACTTCATCAGCAATTCTCGTTAAGCTGAGGTATATGGATACCTAAAACCAACGTGTAGATGCTTGTGGTGACAAGTTTACTGAACTGACATGCACAAGGATTCCATATAAAAGTCTACCAGTGTCTATGGAAAGAGTCACGTGACAATCGTGTAAGTGATCCTTAGAGTTGAGATACTAAGTTAGCTTATATAGGAATTACTATGTTTTGATACTGCTCACGTGTCATTCTATATAACGATAACAAATGTGGTAGCTATTGGATATAGTATGAACTATATGGAGATATTTAATTGTCAAGATGAAATTCATTACCGTAGGTAATTAGGAAAAATATTTCAATTGTTCTAGGCCCATGTGGATTGTTAAATCTTTACGCAAGGTAAAATAAGATTGAGAATCTTATTTAATTAATTAGTTATATTAGAAGAACAAAAATGATTTATACATAGCAGACACATTTCATGTATCAGTATATAAATCGAAATATTATGATAAAGGGATCTTAGTTACACTGATTGACTGATCATATAAAGGTTAGTCAAATCATTTTTACAAGTTACAATATTTGGGTAGTCATTACACATTGCTAAATATTAATAATGATCTACAAATATAATTAATCAGTTATGAATTGATGATAAAATTAAATTATTAATTTTATTTAATTATATTTGTTGCCAACACATTAGAAACCTAATGGGTCACACGCATAAAGATTGTGAGTGGGGAATTAAAATGGGTTATCAAGTTGGACTTTATTAAAATAAAATAAATTAATTCTAAAGGATTATGGACCGAAACATAAATTTTATGTAGACTACTTTATGTCCTAATAATTAAGTGTAGACTTAATTTAAAGTTTCAAGAATTATAGGACTTAATTTTGTGATTTTTAATTCCTATAGGGGTCAATTCATAATTAATCAATTTATGGGTTAAATTATTAATTACTCTCTCCGTCCACAAATAATAGCCACATTTTGGAGTTTCATGATGATTAAGGAAATGATTAGATAACCTCATTTTTATAAAAAAAAAATTAATAATTTACTTAATTACCCTTTCTTGGAAATCTAAAGAAATAAATATCAACGTGACAAACAGCTGATTTAATTAAGAAGAAGGTGATAATGTTAGTTCTAGAAAATTGTCTATATATTTATTGTATTTTGTAGAGATAAAGGGTAAAATTAAAAAAAAAAATTAATTCTCCTTAGTTTTCTAAATGTATCAGATAATTTTAGATAAAATAAAAAAACTAAATGTGGCTATTATTTGTAAACGGAGGAAGTATAAATTTTGGCTCATATAAAAGGAGCCTTGTCTTCTTTTTCCCAATAAGAGAGCTTCATTTTCCACATTTGAGCTGGCACTCAAATTTCATTTTCTCTAAAAAGGTTTTAGAGAATTTCCTCACAACTAACCTGTGTAGATACCATTGAAGAATGGACATCTGGACAACTAGTGGTTTACCAAAATTCAAGTAATTAGCAAATTTCCAAAGAATTAAATTAAAGTAATTTGCTCATAATTAATTTTAATTACCACCATTCTAAAATTAATTAAAATAAATCAATTAAATTTAATTTTCCACTCAAATTTATTATGCAATTAATGTTTCCTAACAACTACATGCAAAACCTGGGCCGGGGTAGCTTACCCATTAACATCATGACTCAACCATGGAGACAAGCCGGAAGGAGCAGCACAGAGAACATGTGTGCCCGCCGGAACTGATTCTGCGAGATTGGCCAGGTACTCAAAATTTTAAATTTTTGTAGTTCTTTTCTAATTTCAAAATTAATCGCAATTACGTCTAATAAATTAAAAAAAAAACTTTATCGCTAATTTAGTAAAAAAATTCAAAAATAATTGCAAGCCGCTCTTATGTTGTAGTCATATTATTTTCTTTATTTAAATTGATGCTAGCATTTTTTTTCTCTAGCAACTTTTAATCGATCATATATAATTGTAGTTAAAATTTTAAAATTAAAAAATATATTAAATTAAAAAGATTAAGAAAAATTTTAGGTTTTTTTTTCTTTTGATAACAAAAGAAAGCTTTGGGCTCTGCTAAAATGATTTAGATTTTTTATTTTAATATATATATATATATAGGCGAATTGGTAATAGCAATATTATAGGCTTTTAGTTCATCAGCCTCCACCACACAAACCATATCAATTATCAAAAATGGCACTTGGCCTCAAATTCCTTCTCTTGTCATCACTATCCTCTCATTCTCCAGCTTTCATTGTGCATAATTCACCAAACTACAAGTCGCCAAGCAATTTTCCTTCCCCTAATCTCAATAAGAAGGCTCCATCACAGCAACTCACTCCAGCTAGTAGCAACCCCACCAGAAGTCGCTTTTGCATCTCATACAGATATAACTACAACACACAATACGAAGATGAAGATGAAGATTGCTGCAGCTTTGACGAAGCGGTTGCTCTTTTCAACACGAGAGAATACTACAAGTGCCATGACTTTCTTGAAGCTCTCTGGATAAAAGCTGAAGATCCCACCAGAACTCTCGTTCATGGGATTCTGCAATGCGCTGTTGGATTTCATCATCTCTTTAACCAGGTTGGTCATTTCCCAATATATATATATATTGGTTTTTAATTTTGAAAGAAATTTTCAACCTATATATATATATATGTAGAATCATAAAGGGGCAATGATGGAGCTGGGAGAGGGACTGTGTAAGCTTAGAAAGATGAATTTTCAGAGCGGACCATTTCATCAGTTTGAGCAAGACATTTCTGCTGTTCTCCAATTTATTTATCAAACCCAGATTGAACTTGCTGCTTGTAAGTGGAATTATTGCTAAAACTCATCAAGGCTAGCTAGAAATTAATTAATTAAGCTTCCTAATTGTTTCTTGTTTGTTTATATATTTATCTTGATAAATTTGCAGGCACAGATGATCTATGTCTGGCCATGGACCAATCAGAAAGGTCATACCAACTTCTTGGGAGATATGGTGCTGGGCAGCTTTTATATAATATAGAAAAAGATCCTATGGATGGTAGTATGTGCATTGTATTCTGTCCTCGTAAATCTTATGCTTCTGCTGACCCTCCCAGAGTAAAGCTTCCCATTCTTGAGGCTACGAAACAACATCTTGTGGCCCACCAGCCCTAAAATGGTGCAAAAAAACTTATAATGCATTATATACTCAAAATATAAACATAATATGTCTTGAATTAATTATTACAAGAATCTCAATAAGCATATTTTAATTTACCTTTTTATTTTTTTTTATTTAAAGAAGGGATGTAAATAATTTTAGTAAAAAGTCATCCCAAATACAAATATTGTTACGCTTTTTTATTTAAAAAAAATAACTACAGCTTGAAATTTATTTTATAAATATATTATTATTATTTTAAATAGAAGTATCGAAAGAGTGAAAACTTAAATTTAAATCTGTTAAGTGAATAATATATTTTTTAACCATCGAATCAAATCAAGTTATGCAAAAATAATTTTTTTTCTTTTTTTTTTAAACATCCAAGTATCCCTTACTCCTCCTTTTGCGATTGGATGTAAGTCTGAGATTGAAAGAGTATTTGTAAATAAATCCATGGTTTATAACCGGTAATTAATTCACTTAAGTCCACGCTCAATCTAAAATGACTAAAATCAAAACCCTTATTTTGTGCACTATCTAAAATCATCCAAATCCAAACCCATAATCCATAGTACTCAATCCATAAGTGACTTGTTTGGATTTGACTAAAATCAATCCAAAATAGCACGTTACAAAGAGTCCATAGAGCTGTGCACCATTAATTGAGATTAATGATAGTAATTTAGAATAAGGTTCAATTTGATTCATGTACTTATTGGGAATGTTCAATTTAACCCATTTTTAATTTTTAGTCCAATTTAACCTATAAATTTTGATTTATACTCAAATTAGTCAAATTAATAAAAATATTATTTTTTAATATTAAAATATAATATAAAAATAATTTATTTAATATTCTAATTATATAAATTATGCAATATAAAAATAATATTTTAATATCATTTTTAAAATATTTAATTATTTTGTTTAAATAATATTAAAAAATAACTTTTGTTAATATTAAAATATTATTTTTATATTGTATAATTAATTTGTTTATATATCAAATAATTTATTTAAATAAATTATTTAATTATTTGTTAATATTAAAATATTATTTTTCTATTGTATAATTAATTAAATAAAAATATTATTTTTATTATTCAATATTATTAATTGAAATAATAATAATTTTTAATTTAATTAATTATATGAAAATATAAAAATATTTTTTTTATATTTTCAGTTTAATTAATAATATTGAATAATAAAAATAATATTTTTATTTTTATTAATTAATTATATAATATAAAAATAATATTTTAATATTAAAAAAATAATTAAATAATTACACTTTTTTGTTAATTGAACTAATTTGAACATAAATCAAAACTTATGGGTTAAATTGAACCACAAATTAAAAATTAACTAAATTGAATATCCCCGACAAGTACAATGGGCAATTTGAAATTTGAACCTTATTCCATAGTAATTTTGCATTAGCTAACAAAAGTATTTACATTTATTAAAATAATCAAGCAGAACTGCTAAGCTAGCTAACACGGTTGGCCATCATCTGATAGAGAGTTCTGACCAACAAGAAGATGCTGGAGATAAATTAACAATAAATAGACACTGATCCAAGCAACTTTACAAGGAGAAAACACAGTGGATTGCTTCAGTTTGATTATCATCAAACATCAATCTGATTTACTCTTCGACTCTTCCTTCTCTTGCTTTTGGGGTCGAACTAGTAGCTTAAATGTCCATACTGCCAGAAGAGTTGCCTCTATTGGAGCAAGCCAATATACAAGTATATGCTCCTTAGTTATATGATCTCCACGGGCATAAGCCCATCCCATCACCTACACATTTTAAAAAGCTCTAGTAGTTCATCTCTGTTTTCCAAAGTTTTGGCAACAAAAACAGATGTATGATATGTGCATCAAATGCTAATGATATTGATATCACTTACAGAGGCTGGGTTCATACAACCGCCAGTCAGATCGGAGCCAAGTATGTGAAGAGCTAATTTAGAGACACTTGATATCCATGTCTTCATGAAGAAACTTCCAGGGATCTTTCTTGAAAGCCCAAGAGAGATGGTAACAATTGCAAATGTAAGCAATCCTTCAGTGAGTGCGCCATGATGGATGTCGACATTGAGGCGTGGCCCAAATCCTATTTCAGGAAAGTACTCAATAATGTACCTAACTCCAGTGATAGATCCGATTACCTGGGAAGTGTAAAAGCCGAATGACACATGATTTACCAAGTAAATTGCCTTTGTGTTATAGTTCAGACTCAGTTATATTGCTTATTGTAGATACTCAGATGATACGATCAATTATTTCCAGAACATTCATAAAAATTGTTTAATTGTCTCAGCATAATAATCGAAATTGTTTCCAAAGAACATTGCAAAAAATGCCTAGATCATTTGTCATTAACATGAGAGTTTTAATCAATCTCTCTCCAAATTGTAAAAGTACCATTTCTAGTGCCCTATTATTAGCTGTTAGGGTGCATTTGTCTTGAAGTTTAAGAATTGAAAGTTAAAAGTTACAAAAGTAAAAGTTAAAGAGTGTTAAAATTAAGGGAGCAAAAAATGACAGAAGTTATGAGTAACAACTAACTTTGTTTCTTACAATATTAAAAAAACAAAGGGAAAATTACTATATAGTCCCTATATGTTAAGAAAACTAACTACTTAGTCCCTATATTTGAAAAGTATACCATTTAATTCCTTTATTTTTAGTTCGTTAAACTATTTAGTCATCCATCAATTTTTCCGTTAGTCAATACTAGTCAAACTACTATTTAGTTCATTTATTTCAATAAAACTAATTAATTATTCCATGTATTTTAAAAACAAATTAATTAATCTTATAATTTGGTTCTGTTAACTCTATTCCCTCCAGTTATTTTTTACACTCAAACTACTCTGATCCTCTCCCACTTATTTCTCTCCTACTCTTCTTTATCTCTCTCCCAGTGTTATTTCTTTTCTACATCCACAACCTACTCCCCCCTCATTCTCTCTCTATTTTTCATCTTTTGATAGAGAATAGTAAGTTGTATGTACAAAAAGGTTAATCAGTTCCCCTAAATATCCAAGTAATCAAGACGATAATTCAGAAAAAATTATTTTTCAATAAAGAAAACACAAAAATGATGTTCACAGAATTGAATGAAAATACTTGTACAATTCAAAAAAAAGCAAATTCAAGTCTCCAAAACAAAATTCTGCATTTAAAAATATGTTTTTGAGAATATTGTATTTTTTAAAATATAGGGAACATCTAATTAGTTTCACTAAAATAAAATGACTATATAATATATATTTTTTTTAAAATAGAGAGATCAACTCATTAGTTTCACTAAAATAAAATAATGAAATAGTAATTTGACTAGCATTAAAATCCATTGACTAACAGAAAATTTGACGAAAGGACTAAAGAGTTTAACGGAAGCAAATATGGAGAGTAAATAATATATTTTTCAAAATACAAAGACTAAATAGTCTCTAAAATACAGAGATCTAAATAGTAATTTTTCCAAATACAAAAGGTATTTATTTATTATATTATCGCAATTTAGCTAGTGACAAATGTTAAGGAAATTAAAAAAATATTTTTTTTTCTTCTCTATAGCCGCCCTCTCCCCCCTCCTTCCCTGATAAGGGATAGGTAAACAAAATACAATTAAAGGGGTTAATATCACCCTCACTAACTCTTACCCTCCCTCTAAAGTCCAAATAAACATTAACTTAGTACATAAAAGGCCATCATAAAATTACAAGAGCTATTACCTCCTCGTGTTTCAATTTGGGCATGTTTCATTCCGCTATCACATGCATTAAGCAAATTTATTATGGTTTTACAGATATCACCACGAATGAACTAGTGGAGATGGAGATGAAGAAGAGTAATAATAGTAGAGATGAACACAAGAAGAAAATAATAGAAGGAAACGAGGGAGAAAACATAACCATTAATGTTGTTAGAAAGGAAGGACATAGAAATGGATCATAGGAAAACATTGATCATTTATGACAGCTGTAATTTACCATTTTTATATAATTTTTTCTCATATTCAAAGATAGATTTAAAAAAATATATATCTAAGAAAATGATAAATTAAAAATTGAAATTTTTACAAATCAAAACAATTTCATAATCTTATATGTTTAAAGAAAATCAATATTTTTCAATGTATGATGAATGACATGACATAAAATAGTTGCTAAGCGATTTTCAGAATTGTAAGAAAACAATAGAAAATAATTTATTTTCTTAAAAAATATTTTCACGAACAAGTTATTATCCATGGAACAAATGGAGCTTTAATTTGATTGTTGCGTACCATTTAAAACCATATGTATGCAAGGAATGTGATATATGCTCAGTAAATGCAGAAGTTATAAATGTAATTAATTACATCTACAATGTTGGCCATTTATTTTTTTAAAAATTGGGTAAGTGTAATAGCCATAGTAGTGATTATATAATAATGCTTACAGCCATTAAGGTGGTGATTTGCAAAAGGACTCTATTTAAGGATTGTTAAAAAGTACTGTTACTTTGTAAACTTGCCAAATACCTTTTAAAAAACCACACTGAATAAATTCCCTAATAACTACCAAAGATCCTAACTAATATCGAATGTTCCTAACAACATCAAATAACCTTCAAAACATGGAAATTCTGAGTCAAAACAAAATGCACCTCAAGCTTGACATTGGCGCTAAAAAAGGCTATTCAAATAACAAACCACCATTTCATGGATTTTATCTTCTTATAGATGCATCAAACTCTGTAAGATTGATGAAGCTTAGCCTTGAGTTCTAAGTGTAGTGCCACCATCTGGATCCTAAACTTCCAACCTTAGATTTGATACCATTTACTCCAAAAAAAAAATTAATATATTAATTCTTTGTCTTGTACCGGGCCATTTAATATGTATATTGATTAAGCCAATTTATTTATCATATTGTTCTATCATCTCCGTATCAAAGAATTTATAGGTCTTGGATATTAATGCGGACCTAATGTTTAATAGAGCTTAATGGTGAAAAATGATCTATATAGTCGATGCCGACTAGTTTGTGATTAAGACTTAGTTGTTGTTATGATTGCATTGTTCTATCACCTCCATTTCTCAATTATTATATCAAGTCAACACTCAACACCGATTGAAAAGTTCAAAAACTTAACCTCTCTAAAAGAGCAATCATCAGCAGACCATTTTTCACTCTATAGATTGTATTCATTGTTTCCTTACTGTAGTTAGTGTTAGCAAAAACTAACAGATAAAAGTGCTAAGTGCATTAGACAATCCAAAGGGCATCACTAACCTGTCATACAATCATTCCTAGGTTTTAAAAGCAATTTTCTATTCATCACCTAGCTTAATGCGTATTTAATGATACCTACTATGCAAGTCAACTTTAGAGAGCCAACAAGAACCTATAAGGAAATCTAACCTATTAAGTCTAGGAATTGGAAATCTATACTTAACAGTGATCATGTTAATGGCCCTACTATCCACACACATTCTCCAAGAGCCATCTTTCTTAGGTGTCAACATTGCAAGCACAACACATGGACTAAGGCTAAGTCTCACAAACCCCTTTATTCAACTTGCCTATTCTACTTAGCTTGCTCCTTACGATTCATCCTATAATGAGGAAGACTATGTAACTATGAGAACAAATAGTCACCCTAGATAGATGACCTGCTCTGATACCATGTAGAAAGAGATAATTCTCCTTGATTTCAATTAATCTGTACATGGGTATATATATACAATTGATTCCTATAATTGTGTTCTATTAATTAGGAAGAAATCATAAATAAGAAATCCTAAATAGAAATACAGAATATAGAATATACAGAGAAATAATATAGTGATTGACTTTCCATAACAATCCACAATAGTTGACAAAACACATCGAACAACATTGCAATGCACATCACCTAAATCTAGCTCACCCTTCCCAAAATACTCTCTAGGTCCTATAACTTCTTCCTTATAGTCTGAGGAATCATTATGTTCACCCTCATGCTCATGTTTGCATGCTTGCTCTAAAGCTAATGAATGATGTGGGCATTGAGAAGTAATATGACCTTTATCGTGTATCATGACCTTTATTTATTCCTAAATAAAATAAAACTCTACTTCCCATTTTTTATCTAAAATAGGTAGTCCTAAAATCTCTAGAAAATGCTGCATCACTAAGTGCAAAGGAACTATATCCTCCAGGCATCAATAGACCTTGTAATTATTGTACAATCAATAATTAGGACATAGGAACAACAAACGTAATTTTAATTATGTACCTAGACGTAGAAAGGTAGAAGAAAAAGAGTTTTGTAGTGTCTTAGGCTCAATGTACATGTCCCTATATAAGCAAAAAATAGAATGTTAGTAACGTTCAAGAGAGGAAAAATAAAAGAGACATTATGTAACATTAATAAAATAGCTAAGTACCAAAAAAATGGAGTTCAGTTTTGGCTAGGTAGAGAAAAAATAGGAATCTAGTTTTAACTAGGTCAAAAACATGTTTTTAGGTAAGGATATTTCTTTGGAAAAATATAAATGAAAATAAAAGGCTATGAAAAAGGAAACTGGATCAAGTCCTCGCGAATTATACGCACGTCCACCCGTTACACTTGGCTAGGCCCATCCTTGTGCGCACGAGTCCACCAACTCTTGTAGTTCTTCAAAAGCCTATGTAGGTGTCTCCCAATGTAAAGTGGGGAAATTGTGTTAGGGTTTGAGAACTCTAACAGAAAAGAATAGAAGAGTAGAGAGAAAAGAGAGAGAGAGAGAGAAAAGAGAATAGAGAGTAGTTATTGTATTTCTTGTAAATTCTGGAATGAATACAAGAAAGATATAGCTGAGTTATTTATACAACAACTATCTCATAACTGCCTCAGCTGTCTCATCTTGCCAACTGTAGAACAGCTCACTTGCCAACTACAAAACAGCTCACTTGCCAACTACAGAACAGCTGGCTCCCTAACAACTCATCCACATTTCCCTCCAATTCCTTACTTACCCAACTTCTAGAATATCTAATCGTATTCTCTTATATTTCTTTCTATAGTACGTAACAATACTCCCTCCTTTAGCACTTTCTTGTCCCCAAGAAAGGGAGACTTCAGGAAATTGCCCTTCAATAAAGCTTCTATCTTCCCAAGTGGCATCCTCTGTTGACAGATTAAGCCATTTAATAAGTCCCTGTTCTACTCTCTGGTGTCCTCTTTCAATTATTCTGGTCTGCAAAACCTGCTCAGGAACAACTTTAATCTGGTCATCTTGCATAACAGGTAAATCAGTAGCAACCACCACACCATCCCCAACCTTCCTCTTAAGCATGGATACATGGAAAACAGGGTGAATAGTAGCTGTTGGAGGCAAGTCTAATTGATAAGCAACTTTCCCAATCTTAGCAAGAATTCTGAATGGCCCATAAAACTTAGCAGAAAGTTTAAGGGTTTGTCTGACAGATACTGAAGTCTGCATATAAGGCTGAAGTTTCAAATACACCCAATCCCCAACAACAAATTCCCTCTCAGTTCTCCTCTTGTCAGCTTGCTGCTTCATCCTATGTTGGGCCACTTGTAAATTTTCCTTTAAGAGATTATTAAGATGCTGTCTCTCTTGTAACAATCTCCCTACAACCCCAACTGAGGAATCAAGAGTAAAATTTTCATGAAACAGAGGTGGACTATACCCATACAGTGCTTCAAATGGAGTAATCTGAATAGCAATTTGATAAGAGGAATTGTATCACCATTCTGCCATAGGTAACCAAGAGCTCCAATTCGTAGGCCTCAAATGAACCATGCACCTCAAATAATTCTGCAGACACTGATTAACTCTTTCAGTCTGTCCATCAGACTGAGGGTGATAGGCAGAACTAAAATTAAGTTTAATTCCCATACTTCTAAACAATTCTTGCCAAAATAGGCTAGTAAACACCTTATCTCTGTCAGAAACAATAACTTGAGGAGCTCCATGCAACTTAAAAATGTGATCAATGAAAAGTTTAGCTACAGAAACAGCAGAAAATGGATGTGCTAGTGAAATAAAATGGCCAAATTTAGTAAATCTGCAAACAACTACCAAAATAGTGTCTTTCCCCTTTGACTTGGGCAATCTTTCAATAAAATCCATAGACACCTTCTGCCAGGCTTGAGTAGGAATTGGTAGAGGTTGTAATAACCCTGGATAAGCACAGTGCTCTCCCTTACATCTAGCACAAGTATCACAGGTATGAACCCACTGCATGACATCATTAAGCATAGCAGGCCAAAAGAAAATTTTCTTTAATTTCAAATAAGTAGCATGAACACCTGAATGGCCTCCCACTGCTGAACTATGATAAGATTCCAACAACAACTGCCTCAAATTGGTAGTAGTCCCCACATACATTCTATCTTTATAATACAAAATACCATTCTTCAATTGATACCCAAAAACTGCATCCTTATCCAAAAATAACTGCTGGAGTAAGTCAGAGGCTTTCCCATCATTTTCATAACTAGCAATTAACTTATGCATCCAAACTGGAACCACCACTGAATACATAGCATAAGAATAAGAATCCACGTCAACACACCTTCTGGATAAAGCATCTGCCACCTTATTTTCAATGCCCTTTCTATACAAAATTTTGTAATCCAGACCAAGCAACTTTGAAATACCCTTCTGCTGCAAATTGTTATGTAACCTTTGCTCCAAAAGATACTTAATGCTTTCATGATCAGTCTTAATAAAGAACTGCCCTTGCTCCAAATAATGTCTCCATTTGCTGACTGCAAAAGTAATAGCCAATAATTCTTTTTCATATACTGACATAGCCTGACTCCTAGGACCAAATGCCTTAGAAATATAGGCAATTGGATGCCCTTGCTGCTATAAAACTGCACCCATTCCCCAATTGCTTGCATCAGTTTCCACAATAAATGGCTTAGAAAAATTAGGAAGAGCAAGGACTGGTGCTTCAAACATCAATCTCCTCAAAGTATCAAATGCTGTTTGGGCTACCTTATTCCAATGAAAAGAATCTTTCTTCAATAATTCAGTAAGAGGCCTGCAGATAATGCCATAGTGCCTTACAAATTTCCTATAATATCCAGTAAGGCCTAAAAAACTTCTGAGTTCTTTAACAGACGAAGGCACAGGCCAATCAACCATGGCAGCCACCTTCTTAGGGTCGGTAGATACCCCTGCCCCTGAAATTATATGCCCCAAGTATTCAATCTCAGTTTGCCCAAAAAAACATTTAGACTGCTTTGCAAATAATTGTTGGGCCTGTAGTACTTTGAAAACTTCCTCCAAATGCAGCAAATGAGACTCCATATCCTTGCTAAACACCAAAATGTCATCAAAAAATACTAACACAAACTTCCTCAAAAATGGTTGGAAGATGTGATTCATTAAGGCTTGAAATGTTGCAGGAGCATTAGTGAGCCCAAAAGGCATCACTTTGAATTCAAAATGCCCATGGTGTGTTCTAAAGGCTGTCTTAGGAATATCCTCGGGCAACATCCTAATTTAGTGATATCCGGCCCTCAAATCTATCTTAGAAAACACTTTAGCCCCATTCAATTCATCCAATAGATCTTCAATAATAGGGATGGGAAACTTATCTTTTATTGTTTGATCATTCAACCTTCTATAATCAATGCAAAACCTCCATGTGCCATCTTTTTTCTTCACCAAAAGAAATGGAGAGGAATATGGGCTAGTGCTAGGCTGAATTATTGAAGATTCTATCATATCAGCTACAAGTTTTTCTATTTCAGCCTTTTGATAATAAGGATACCTGTAGGGTCTAATATTGATGGGCTGAGCATTTGATTGTAAGGGAATAGCATGATTGTGACTCCTAAATGGAGGCAACCCCTTAGGTTCTGCAAAAACACCCTTGTACTTCTGAATTAAATCCGGCAGGCTCTCATTTGGAACAGAAACAGCAGTTGCAGTAGCCAAAGAATCTATTGACAGACTGGAATTCACAACACAGAATAAAGGAGTTTGAAAATCCACCCCTCCTTTGCTCAACAAATTATCAGAATGCCACAAACCAGATTGCAAATTTTCCTCACCAATTCCCTGCAATTGAATGCGTTGGCCATCCTTTGCAATTGTAATACAAGATGTAGCAAAATCAAAAAGAACAGGATTATGATCTTTTAACCAATCAACTCCCAAAATCATGTCAAATCCACCTAACTCCAATATTTTGAAGTCAAACGTAAAGTCATTATGTTGCATTTTCCATTTAAATTGTTGACATAGATGGTTACAACCCAATTTTCTTCCATCAGCAACAGTAACTGCTTTAAATGGAATCTGTAGCAAGTCTAATTTCAGTTCCTGTTCTATCCTCCTGTCCATAAAACTAGTGGTACTGCCACTATCAATGAGGATCACCAATTGCCTATTTTTGTGAATCCCTAACATTCTTATAGTGTCAGCCCCATGACTACCCTCTAAAGCATGAACAGATAAGGTGGAACCAGCCTCTCCCAATTCTTCTATATCAGCCCCCACATCATGCCACTCCTCATTCAATTCTTCATCTTTCCCATCCATACACAAAGCATTCAATGTCTTTGACTTACATTGATGGCCCGGAAAATACTTTTCACCACATCTAAAACATGGTTTAGGTAAGTTTCTTGTTGGTGGAGTCTGATTGGTAGTAGGTTTTGAGGTCTTTGTGGAAATATTAGTAAGCTTGTGATTACTACCTACTGATTGTTGCTTGGTAACAAGGGGGTTGGGTTTATTTTGAGAATCAAAATTTGGTGGTCTAGGAGGGTATTGATAGGTTTGATAAGGTCTAGAATACTGAAAAGAAGAATTGAAATAAGTTGTCGGACTATTAGTCATGGCTTTGAATTTGGAAGAATTAGTTGCAGATCCAGGTTTCTTGGTGTTTTCTAACAATTGTTCTTGCAATCTAGCTATTTCCACAGCTTGGGAAAGAGTGACAGGTTTCATCATCTTTACCATTAATCTGATTTCATCTTTTAAACCTCCTATAAATCCTGACAAAAAGTAAGATTCCCCCAAATTAGGTAATAGCCTCTCCATCCTTATTCTTAAATCCTCAAACTCATCTTGATATTCCCCCACTATCCCTTACTGTCTCAGTTTCATAAATTCCTCCACTATATCTTCTAATCCATCCTCCCCAAACCTACTACAAATTTCCTTCTCAAATTCCTCCCAAGAATGTTTCTCTCCTTTTTCCCAATTGTGAAACCAAGCATCAGCCCTATCAAGCAAGAAAAGACTTGCTAATTGCACTCTTTGATCTTGAGGGACCATATACACCTCAAAATACTTAACACATTTTCTCAACCAAGCCCTAGGTTCTTTACCTTCAAAAGTAACTAATTCAATTTTAGGCAATAATGGAGACATAGCACCCATGTTAGGAATAGGTAATAATCCCCTATTATCTGCAGGAATTGATTGGATTATAGGGACTGAATGTACTACAGGAACTGGCTACACTACAGGGTTAGATTGCATTCCCCTGTTTTCGACTCTGCTTCCACCCTCATTTGAACTACTGCTGCCCTTATTCCTTTCCACCACATGAGTGATCATCATTTGTCGCAAGTCCTCCAAAATGGCATTATTGGTTAAAGAAGTCTTGTTTAATTCCTCTTTCATCTCCTTCTTGAAATCATTCAGTTCCTCAGCATTCCTCTGAGTTACTTCCTGCAAATTTCTCATTTGCTCCTCCAATTCTGCAATCCATACCATTTCTGGGCCAACCACAACAGACCTAGTCATGGCTGCAACCTTTAAGAAAGAATTACCCACTAGTTTCTTGGATGCAAAGCTCTGATACCAATGTTAGGGTTTGAGAACTCTAACAGAAAAGAATAGAAGAGTAGAGAGAAAAGGGAGAGAGAGAGAGAGAGAAGAGAATAGAGAGTAGTTATTGTATTTCTTGTAAATTCTGGAATGAATACAAGAAAGATATAGCTGATTCATTTATACAACAACTATCTCATAACTGCCTCAGCTGTCTCATCTTGCCAACTGTAGAACAGCTCACTTCCCAACTACAAAACAGCTCACTTACCAACTACAGAACAGCTAGCTCCCTAACAACTCATCCACATTTCCCTCCAATTCCTTACTTACCCAACTTCTAGAATATCTAATCATATTCTCTTATATTTCTTTCTATAGTATGTAACAAATTGTTTGTTTCAAACAAATGTGTACAAGAGGTTTATCACTAACCTTTGAAATATCTCTTTTCACAATGGTTGGAAACTTAGAACTAATCAAGATGATGATCACATTTTTCTTGTGCCATTCATGACATGATTGTTGCTTAGCATCTACATGAAGAAAATTCTTCCCATGAATTGTAGCTATAATCTTCTCCAACCTTGTCCAATATTCAGAAATATGCGGTCAGTTTTCTTTAGAATAGTCTCTTTCCCTTAAGAGAGAGTTTCATAATGAGAAGTATATTCACCAACAAATACTGAATGTCCAGATGTTAGTGATCATCATAAATTAAGAATCCTGAGAGTAATGTCACAACCAAAATGGCATTGTTTACAACATATTATTTAATAAAAGGTCGCATAATGAATATCTCCTCCACTATCCTCCACTAAGCTATAACAACAGACTTCAACTGGATTGAAAATATTGTGTTACAAAATTCTGGTCAACTCACAATCCCTATATCCATAATTGGAGTGCTTACTATAGTATTTTTATCCACAAGCTTTGCCATGCCTATAGAATGCATAGTAAACCAAAATCTGTCAGCAACCAACCCAACTTAATATCAAACTCAAATTAAACTGCTTGCCGTCTAACAATACACCTCAGAAACCAGTCAGTTAAACACCAACATAAATATCTGCACCAATCGGCCCCATCAACCAGTAAACAGCCTTGGTGGCAAAAATAACTAGTGAAGACAGGAATGCAAACCAGACAGAGAGCAGCCTCAATAATCAATAAATAAGATATAGCAAATACCAACTCAATGATGACAATATCAATGATCAAAGATGACAGAATTTTGAGGGTGGGGTTTTTGAGAAAGGCATAATTGTTGATGAGGTTTCAGAAATGGTAGACATCCCAGAACAATTCGAGCATTATCAGTTTCTCGTCTTGGTAGTTGAGATGTTCTATTCACACAACACTTAAATTCAGTCATAGCAATTTGAATTTGTGGTAGGCAGGGTATCAAAATAGCAACCGATATATTCTTTGCAAATTCATTTAAGAACAACAAAAGACAATGTCCAAATGGTAGTTCAAAAATTAGGGGTTAAGAGGTTAATTTGGTATTTCATTTGCAAAAGATGTAGTAACGAGTATGATGGCAATGTCAATATCAAGGGTTGCTCTGAGGGGAAAAAAATTGATGTGGAACCTTCAGAGATCAGAGAGAAAGAATAACAAGAAATTAGAGATATGGAGAGAAGATGGGGGAGGGAAAGGGAAGAATATCAAAAAGAAAATTTTTACATAATGTTCTAAGCTAGCACCGTCATTACCACTATTGTTGTCATCTACCCTCACCACCACCATAACCAGGAACACTATGATTGCCATCAATACATTAACAATAATCATTATCATCATCAATGCCACTACCATGTCATTATATCACCACATATATTACTAGCCACCCGCATATTAAAATCAGAGTTGGTTGTGAAGGAATCAGGGCCATCGCACTCATAAGCTAACAGTACTAGCTTGTCAATACAATTTTGTTTTTGATACAAATTGCAAAATTCTTATATAAATAGATATTCAAGGACTTGAATAATACCCAGAATGCAACTAACAAACAAGTATAATATATACATCAAATAAAAACATGGTTCCACGATTTATATTCATTAACGTCAATCATCAGTAACTAGCAACAAACAACAAGGAGATCTAACATCATCATCAGCAAAAGGAGCCATAATTATAGGAAAACCAAAACAAATGTTCAAAAGCACAACAACAAAGTCAAAATTGACTCGTCCATCTAAAAGAAAATGCAGAAAGGCCTAAACATACTCCCTTCGACTTTGCTTTTACTTTGCTACAAAGTGAAACTTTTTAAAGAAAAAAAATCTTGTAGCAAGAGTTTTGTACGATTTAGGTTGAAGGCTAAAAAGGACATGAAATGGCACCTAGAGAAGTAGGGATTTTGTGCATCAAAACCTACAAAAACACCCAAAGAAAGAACCGTTTTGTATTGATAATAGCCATTACCTTTACTTCAGCATTTACAGCTGTTAGACAACATAACTGCCACTATTTGAAATCCATAATACCACCATCATCACCCCTATCTTTAGCTTGCTAAATTCATATAATTGTAAAATTTAGTTGTGATATTTTAACAATATAATCAAATTCACAATCTGTATTTTGGTAACAAAGCAGTCTTTAGTTAAAAACTTATAATTCAGTTGAATCTCAAATTTAAATTTGGGAATACTAAAATATGCAAATCTCAAATTTTCTGCACTCAATTTGCAATTTCATCAAACACTACTAACTAGTTGAGGTTGGCTACATGACCCTTCTGCTTTATTAAGGACAATCAAATTAATTGCATCAAATTACTTTTTTTTTTTTTTTTCTTTCTCTTATTGAAAGGGTGGGTAAGGACAGTAGTATAAAGCAAAAAAAAAATGCACTTATAAGATTTGCTAATAATAATGAATTCTTCATCTCTTTCCAAAAATTTAAGATCTACAAAAAAAAAAATAAATTGCATAACAATGGAAAGCTGCACCCACATCCAATTATTGTGAGATAAAGTTAGAAACAATAGGTAAAAATGACTGGATTAGAGATGATTCAAAGCCAAACCCATCTGGACTCCAAAAATGCTGACATTAAAGTCAATAACATAGTGATTTTTTTTTTTTCAGAAAAAGAAAAGGTTAAATTTTGCACATTAGAACTTGCAATTTCACGCAACCCCAAAACATAAAAATAATTTGAAACTCAAATCCAAATTACTCAATCAGAGTTATTCAGCTACCGAAACAAACACAGAAAGCAAATCAGAATAAAATAATGATCAAGCAAAAACGAAATCAAAATGAACAAAAACCTGAGCAGGGATTCTAGCCCCAACAGTGAGGAGAAAACGACTAAAATCCCCAGAGATTGCAGGAGAGAAAACAGTAAGAGGATTGTAAGCCCCTCCTTTGGTGATCTTGCCCAAGAAAGCAAAGAAGATCATATTAATGATAGACAAAGTAGCTTTGATGGCCTCGCCTCTGGGTTCGTGATGCCCCACTCCCAAAACACGATTGACAAACATCTTTATCAAAGCTCCTGACCATACCCACATGAAAGAAATGACAAAGTCTGATATGATCAAACGAAGAGTAACTGCAGAACTCATTTCCACCAAGAACTTTTGTTTTCTCTGTAACTTAAACTGGGTAATGCATGTAAACGGACGTTGTTTATATTAAGGAAAGTGAGAGGTGGTGATGGTGAACTCACGGCTTCCTGCTCTATTTCCTATTTCTCGTTGGTGAGGCTCTCCGCTTTTTCCCAGCACCACCTTCGTGTTCTATGATAGCAGCCGGGTCAAAATAGGAGAGTCGTTAATTCATTTTCTATTTAATAAACTTGTATTTTATTCACCACAGAATAAAATATTGCTAGCCCTTTCCCATGGTTTTTTTTTTTCTTTTTCATGTATCTTTTATCTGCTTGGTTTACCTTTTTTTGGTTTTTTTATTTTTTAAAGACTTGGGTTTACGATTGGTTTAGTTTATTAGTGCACTGAATAGTACATAAGCAGTGACGAAAATAGGGCTATATGGTAGCCTTTATCCTCAAAATATTTATTAAAAATATTTTTATTAATTAGTCTTTTAAATTTTTTATTGATTTCAACAAAAATTTATAAAAGCCTTATATATATATATATAACTTTTTTAATTGACCTTTCAAATTTTTTATTCTCTTAAATTACTAAAAATAAACTCACTTCCTTTTTTTTTATTTCATGATATTATCCGGTTTCCTCTTTTAGAAAAAAAATAATTTCCTTAGTTTCTTATTGTACTCCTATTTAATGTATTTCTATCAATAAATATATTACATTAGTTAGTCTAATATTTAAATAAACTACTCCTGCCATCATTCATCAAATTCATTAAAATAAATAATTTTTTACTCGTGTACAACCCTTTATTATTCTTGTAAAATGTAAGTCTACTCCATTACTAATTTATTACCTTGATTCTTGATTTAAAAAAAATTAAATTTTAGTTACTTTCAAGGATTATTAATGTAATATCCTCACTGTAGTAATTCTGTATATTCTACTGTTCCGATGATCAATGTCGGTCTAGACTGTTAGAACGTCTGGAAAAATATTTAGACTAGATTGAGGAGTCATAAATAACTCAAATAATGGTAAGAAAAATTTAGAAAAAATTTTAAAAATAAAATACAATCAAGTTAAATGAGCCGGTGCCCTAGCGATGGGTAACCCAGTGAGAAGTTGCGGTCCTCACAGCTAGGAGCCCTAAACCCGGGAGAAAATTCATGAAATAATTTTTGGGACTCTAAAGAAGAGTCATTAAGGTTTCGATGGCATTAGAATGCCAAGAAAATGCTTAGAAAAATTTTTAGATCGGTACAGACGATTTTGGCTCAATAAGCCAAACGGATGGCATTTTAGTCATTAAGTCTTCGGAGATGATTTTTTGCCAACTTGTCCAGTTAAATAAATAATTATTATGACATAAAATATGAATAAATATTGCTAAAAATTTAATTGAAAATGAGTAAAAAAGAAAAAAAAGAAAATGGAAGAAAATTTGAATTTCGACATCATACTTATGCAATTAAAATATTTTTACCCAACCAAATTTTGACACACCATCATATATTATTTAAAAATGGATAAAAGAAGATAAAAATTAAAAATCAAATAGCCATCTTCAACCTTGGTTGCCGATTTCATAGAGAGAGAGAGAGAGAGAGAGAAGAAAAACCTCCATAAAAGTTTCATTGTGAGCTTGATTCCACCCACAAAACCACCTCAAAACCCCATCCTCCCTTCACAAAAAATTGTCCCTACCATTAGAGCAATGCTTGGGCAGCAAAAAGAAGTGAAAACAAAGGAGTTTGTCAAGCTTGGGTAGGCACACAACAAGGTTAGTGCCATATCTCTTCCTTTTCTCTTTAAAATTGATGTTAGGAGTATGAAATCAGTTAGAAATTTAAAGAATTGAAAGAATATGTTGAGGAATTGAAAGCCATAAATTTCGGTAGCCATGAGGAACCTTGAGGAAATTATGATTTTGATGGAATTAAATTTGATTAGTAATGTTCTTGATGAGTTGTATATGGTAGAAGTTGAATTATAAGGTCTTATGCATGAATTGAGGTATTGGAAATTAGGGTTTTGAGCTATATTAGGGTTTGGCAATATTGATGGTAAATGGAAGTTCTAATGGTCAATTAGTGACCATTTGGCTGAGTATAATGAGGAATTGAAGTAAATTATAGCTTTGGATTTGAGGTTGGGTGTGCTGCCTTGAGTGCCCTGCAAGTCTGGATGTGAGTCCAGCATGTTTGGGCAGCTATAACTTGAGTTGTGTAGGTTCAATTGGTGCAAGGCTAATTGGACATGCAATTAGACACATAATGACACAACTTTAATGAAGGAAACCTGTCTAGAAAACAAACTTATGATGCCCTAAAAATTGACCAAATCCGGATAGCACCAATTCTGCCTGGGCAAAATGACCAAATAAACAGTGTTCATTCATTTGGTCATAACTCATTATAGAAAGGTCTAATTGACCTGAAATTTATATTAATGAAAAGCTGAAGCAATTTAGAACAACTTCCTCGTAGAACACAAGCTTAAATTCTGGACTTAACTAAATAAAATTGCTAGCCAAATTTGAACTACCAAATCTAGCAGAACCAAAATTGTCTAGAAATTCTGGATAAAGGCAATCTGACCAGTTATGGTGAAATAGCCATAACTTGAGCTAGAAAACTCTAAATGGGGTGGTTCAAAAAGCAAATTAAGACACATAAAGGAACAAATTTGATGAGAAGAATTTTGTCAAATTTCCACTGTAACAATGACCAATGGAACAGTAAATTTAAGGTATGAAATCTAAAAATTTTGAATAACATAAAATAAGCTTTGAAATGGTATTAGAAATCAATGCCAACAAAAATAAAATGCAAAATGTGGTATATTGGTGAACTTAGGTTCAACAAATCTATTATGTATTAAAAAGTCAACTTTTGTATAGGAATAGTTAAGTGAATAGTAACCTCAATGAAATGAATGCAAAGGACCAAAACTTAAATTGCTAATGATACCTCACTTAAATGATTTAAGATTTGTTTAAATCATGTGATTAGTTTGATGGGATTTGTAGGCTCATCACAAATAGAACTTAGGAGAAATAGTTGATATAATTTGAAATGTGAATTGTAAATTGCTATAAATGAAATATTAAAGGTATAAATGATGTGTAACTAATGTTTGGGGACTTTCCCTTTTTATTGAATAAAAATGAAAATTTGCTTGAACTTAGGTACATGTGAATTGGTGTGATAGATTAGAGATGAAATTGTAAATGAACTATACAAATGAAATTTATGAACATATGCATTAGATAAAAATGAATTTGGACATTGTCTTCCCACTAGGAAATAAAATAAAACCTATTGACACTTAATGGTACATGAGTGAAATTAAGAGTAATTATAAATACTTAGTAAGCAAAAACATTTCTTGAATTTCAAATGATAAATTATATAAATAGTTTAATGAATAAATAAACTATATTAATGTATGAATGAGACATGAGTTCTCATTATTGTAGAAGGGAAAAATATTTTGAGTACAACGGTACATGAGAACCATTGTTTTAAATTGTGATCATTATGGATAGCATAATGAATATATAAATTATGATGAATGTATAAATTATGTAAATATTAGACTTAGAGATTTATGTTTCTATTATGAAAAAGATTAAAATGCTAGAAATTATAATTAAAACCTATAATGAAATAATTAAACTTATGAACACTTAATGCTACTATTTGCCCATGTATCACCTAGATATGTGTATCAGATTGGATAGATTGGCATGCCAATAGGGTATTGTTTTAGCAGTACTGCGTAAGGCTTTATGCTTGTGTTCATGGCTTTATGCCCGCACTCATGGCTTTTATGCCCGATTATGTGTTATCATGGCTTTTTAGCCATACTGACTGCATACGTGATTGACGTTTTGCGTCCCATGGTATGACGACTCGAGGCACTACGGTGTCCAGTGCCAACGACCCGTTATCCAGTTTAGTCAGTCTGTCATAGGTTACCTGGGCAGTGTAAATTATTGAAATTATTTAAGCATATTAGCAAATAAAAACATTAGAAAGTATTAAATAAAATGTGAAAAAGAGATTAGCAATAGAAACATAATAAAAATACAATTTGCAAAATTGTAGAAAGACCTCAAATACAATACTCCTGGAATAAAATGTGTATTAAATATTATTACTGTAAGGCTATAAACTCGATACTTTCAAAGAGGAACGAATTAGCATATAAGATAGTTAATACTAGAAATGTCATTTTAAATCAAATTGATACTTGAATATTTAGAATGCTTTATTTTTTCTTTATTTGTATACATTATTTCTTATTATATTATTGCACCACTAAGCAGCAATGCTTAGCACAATGGATTGTTTCCTTCGCGCAAGTACTGAAGATAAAGCCCAGTGGATATGAGACTGGGATCTTGAAGTCCAGATCTGTAGAAGTGTCAGAAGTGTATAAGGTTGTCACCTCCTCAGCAATGCATGTAGATAGGGCTCATAAAAGTTATTTTATGTATTTATAATTAGTTATTATGTTGAAATATAAATTATGGAATTGTAATTCATTTGTATATTATGTAAATTATAAATTATGTAATTAATGGAAATTTGAAAATTTTGATATATGAAATGAGCATGAATGAATATGCATGGTAATGAATAAGAATCGAAATGTATGGATACTATCAGAAATGACGAGCATGGATGAGATCTTTATTTGAAAATATTATTGAAAATTTCAAATAGGTGAATAGTGAATCACGTCAATATTTAATAAAATAGGGGAAAGTCCACTGGTTTCTCTGTAGAAAAATAATTAATATTAAAATATAACGAGATTAAATTATTAAAGGAATAAAGTAAGATAAGATAGGGTGCTCCAGCATCGAATGTAGCACGCCTTGCTCAGCTATACTGTAGTCGGGTGAGGGATGTCACATTTAGTGGTATTAGAGCACGGTTTAGGCATTTCTGAGTCTAGATCGAGTCCATACCATGCATTGCATTTGTAAGAGTCGATGTGACACCAATGCAGATCCATTTTCTCTGATAAGGTAAAGAAATAAGGAAGTAGCAGCTCCTTGACTATTTACACAGGGTAAATTTCGAGGATGAAATTTAAATTAGAGGGGAATAGTTGTAACCCCTCACTGTAGCAATTCCGTACATTCTACTGTTCCGGTGATCGGTGTCAGTCTGGACAGCTAGAACGTCTGAAAAAATATTTAGACTAGAGTGAGGAGTCATTAATAACTCAAATAATGCTAAGAAAAATTTAGGAAAAATTTTAGAAATAAAATACAATCAAGTTAAATGAGCCGATGCCCTAGCGATGGGTAACCCAGTGGAAAGTTGCGGTCCTCGCAGCTAGGAGCCCTAAACTCAGGAGAAAATTCATGAAATAATTTTTGGGACTCCAGTGAAGAGTCATTGAGGTTTCGATGGTATTAAAATGCTAAGAAAATGCTTAGAAAAATTTTTAGATTGGTACAGACAATTTTGGCTCAATAAGCCAAACGGAGGGCATTTTGATCATTTCGTCTTCAGAGATGATTTTTGGCCAACTTGTCCAGTTAAATAAATAATTATTATGACATAAAATATGAATAAATATTGCTAAAAATTTAATTGAAAATAAGTAGAAAAGAAAAAAAAAGAAAATGAAAGAAAATTTGAATTTTGGCATCATGCTTATGCAATTAAAATATTTATACCCAACCAATTTTTGACACACCATCATATATTATTTAAAAATGAATAAAAGAAGATAAAAATTGAAAAATCAAATAGCCATCTTCAACCTTGGCTGCCGATTTCATAGAGAGAGAGAGAAAGAGAAGAAAAACCTCCATGAAAGCTTCATTGTGAGCTTGATTCCACCCACAAAACCCCATCCTCCCTTCACAAAAAATTATCCCTACCACTAGAGCAATACTTGGGCAGCAAAAAGAAGTGAAAACAAAGGAGTTTTTAAAGCTTGGGTAGGCATACAACAAGGCTAGTGCCATATCTCTTCCTTTTCTCTTTAAAATTGATGGTAGGAGTATGAAATGAGTTAGCAATTTAAAGAATTGAAAGAAAATATTGAGGAATTGAAAGCCATAAATTTCGGAAGCCATGAGGAACCTTGAGGAAATTATGATTTTGATGGAATTAAATTTGATTAGTAATGTTCTTGATGAGTTGTATATGGTAGAAGTTGAATGTCTTATGCATGAATTGAGGTATTGGAATTTAAGGTTTTGAGCTATATTAGGGTTTAGCCATATTGATGGTAAATGGAAGTTCTAATGGTCAATTAGTGACCATTTGACTGAGTATAATGAGGAATTAAAGTGAATTGTAGCTTTGGATTTGAGGTTGGGTGTGCTGCCTTGAGTGCCCTGCAGGCATGGATGTGAGTCCAGCATGTTTGGGCAGCTATAACTTGAGTTGTGTAGGTTCAATTGGTACATGGCCAATTGGACATGCAATTAGACACATAATGGCACAACTTTGATGAAGGAAACCTGTCCAGAAAACAAACTTATGATGCCCTAAAAATTGACAATATCTGGGTAGCATCAATTCTACCTGGGCAAAATGACCAATTGAACAGTGTTCATTCATTTGATCATAACTCATTGTAGAAAAGGTCCAATTGACCTGAAATTTATATCAATGGAAAGCTGAAGCAATTGAGAACAACTTTCATGCAGAACACAAGCTCAAATTCTGAACTTAACTAAATGAAATTGCTAGCCAAAGTTGAACTACCAAATCTGGCAGAACCAATACTGCCCAGAAATTTTGGGTAAAGGTAATCTGACCAGTTATGGTGAAATAGCCATAACTTGAGCTAAAAAACTCCAAATGGGCTGATTCAAAAAGTGAAATGTAACAAGACACAATACAGAATAACTTTGATCAAGAACACTTTGGCCAAATTCTCACGAAATAATGAATGGGAAGATGAACTCTACCCAAAAAAAAATTTTTTTTTTTTTTTTTTTTTTTGGTTAAGGTATGGATTGACACTAAACTAACAACTTTTGGGACCAAAAATGTGTAAAAATATGTGATTAAAACTCATGTAACTATTATATATGAGAAAGTTAATATTTTGACTTAAATGACCAAATAAATAGTAACCTTACATGTTAAGTACAAATATTCAAGAAATAACTTTGTAATATGCCCTAGTAGGCCTAATGTGATTGGTTTGGATAGGTTAGCATGCCAATAGGGTTCTGATAGCAGTACTGCATATGGCTTCATGCCATTCTGTGATATGATAGCCTATGGCTATACTGATTATGATGTTATATTTGGCTTTATACCTTATTGCTTTTATGGCTTATTAGCCATTCTGTCTGCACACCGGGAGACACATTGTGACCGATGGTGTGACGGCCGAGGTACCTGGTACCCAGTGCTAGTTTACCTGTTTATCTAGTCCGGTCAATTTGTATAGGTTACTTGGGCATGAAAAAGTATAAATGTAATTGAATTGATTATTAAAGGAAGTAAGGAAATTAAATATCAAGATAAAGAACAAGAATGATTACAATAAAAAGAGGCTCAAAATTATCAAGAAAACGATTAATAAAATGCTAGAAAGAGTTTATATCATAAGATGTAATTAACCTTCGACTAAACAATAAGTTAGTAATTATTTATTTCTTATAAGCACAATAACTAGGAAAATTTTACTTTTATTTGCATATTATATTTTCTTGTATTATTGGCACCACTAAGCTTTATGCTTAGCGCGTCGCTTTTGCAATGCGTAGGTACTAAAGATTTGGCTAGAGAGCCCAGCGGACCACAAACTGAGTGAGACTTGTATACAGATCTATATAGTGTCCGTATCACCTCACAGACTACAGTGCATTGGTAGGACACTAGGTCCCATTTTGGTATCTTGTACTGTTTGTATTTTATAATTAAACTTTTATTTTATCATGTATAATTGAAACTTATGTAATATATTTTTTCGGTATTAATGCAAATATTTATAATTTATGTTTATAAATGAAAATTTAGTATTTATTTATGATTTGTACATGATTATTATGTGAAATGAATGAATAATAAATAGAAGAATTTTTGAGAAATGGTTGAGAAATATTGAGATTATTTTGATATAATGGAGTTTGAGAATGATGGGAAATGTATTGAAAGTTTTTTTCACAGGTTCCAAAGAACTGTTTTATTCATTTTTAGCCGGTATTCTGCCGGATTTTCTATAAAATTTTCGGAACCTCAAATGAATTTATAATTTCAATAAATGACTTAAATGAGTCAAATTTCACAAATTGCACTTCATAACCATAAAGAAATAAATTAAGGAAGGATAAAAATAATTGAGATAAAATATAGTGTTCCGGTACACTGTGTGACATATCTTGCTCAGCTATACTGTAGACGGGTAAGGGTGCCACAATTAATATACGGTATAATAGAAAAAAAATTAGTGTTAATCCATATCAATTGTTTTTATTAATTCATAAAAAAATTAAATTATATCTATAATTATGGGATGAATGGAGTATTATGATTTAAATTGATCATTAAGTGAACATAAAAGATAAATTTAAAATTAATTATTCACAATTCTATATGTATAAATTCAAATTTTATTAATTGTTATTATTTCAAAATTATAATGTCATGTCAGATGTATTTTTTGAATTTGTATTTTTACTCTCCTTCTCTTTCAAGGACACAATATATTTTTCTTTTGTATTTTTTCTTTTTTTTTATTTAAATTAAAAATTATTTTATTTATATTTGCATAAATAGAAAAAACTAATAATTTCAACTCTAATCAAATTTTGAATTGATCAAATTAAATGTATATTTATTTTTATATGATATATTTACGTTGTTATTTTAATAATCTTCATTCTTTCTTGTCTTTTTAATTTTAATATTTATTATTTTTTTAATACTATGCTATTATACCATTTAGTCTAGTTGTTTAAGATTTATATTTATTTTTTGACTTTAGATTTTATGTGAATATTTGGCGTGATAATTTGATAGGTACTTATTTTTATTTCTTTGAATAATAAAATTTAAATTATAAAATTATATAATAATCAAACTATAATAATAATAATAATAATAATAATAATAATAATAATAATAATAATAATAATATTTTTATTGAAGTTTTATTGCACTCTTTTAAGTCAGTTACAAGTTCTTGTAATATATATATATATATATATATATATATATATATATATATATATATATATATATATATATATAACACCCTCAATTTTTAAAAAATATATAAATATGATTGTTATTAGAAATAGAAATAAAAACAAAATTTATAAAGCTTTGGGGGAGAATGTTAAACTTGGAATTAAAGTTAAAAATAAAGTTTTAGAAGTTTTGGGTGAAAATATAAATTTAAAAGAGTTGAAGGACTAAAGTGGATTTTTTTTTAAAAGGTGGACAGTTGGCACAGCCCATGTGATGGTCCCTCTAGCAGATAAAAGAAGGGAAAAAAAAAAAAAAAGAAACAAGACAAAAGGAAAGAAGAATCGGGAAAGAAAGGAGAAGAAGAGAGGAAGAAGAAGGAAAAGAAGAAGAAGGAAAAGAAGAAGAAGAAGAAGAGAAAGAGGGAGGGAGGATTGCCAAATTCTTTGGAGTTTCTCTAGTGAGGGAGGATTCTAGCAAGGGAAAAGGAAGAAATTTGGTATGCAATATCAGAAATTAGAGAGAGAAATAGAGAAGAAAGTGAACAGTAGTAGAAGCAAGGGTTTATCAGGGCATTAAAATTTTCTTTCATCCAGGTGATCGGTGTCGACCAGTCTTCTCCCTTCTAGCCGAATCAGCTACAATCGGGTCGATCAGTCAATGAGTTAGATGTTGATTATATATTATAATTTCAATATTATTTGTATATTTTTCTATGCTCATACATTTTATAAATATATTTACATGCTTAGTTAAATAAATTAGGAGCACTCTTATTGTTGCATATTTATTTATTAATAATTACTTGTGTTTTCCACCCTGTGGATAATTTGGATGTAACACTCCTCACCCGGTCCATAGTGTAGCCGAGCAAGGGACATCACATTTTATGCCGGAAAACCTTATCTTATCTTGTCTTATTCATTATTAGTTTTAATGTCATTATATTTTAAATCACCATATTTTTATGGAGAAACTAATAGAGTTCCCTCTGTTTTATTAACATTTGACCTGTTAATCAATTACCAGTTTATAAATCTCATCATAATTTTAATCACTTCAATTCATATCTCATCATATCCATATCATATCATGTCTTCATCCACTCATAAAATTTTTCATAATCATTCATGTAAATTCATCTCATTTCATTTATAAAGTTTATGTACATAATTTACATAATTTACAAAACTTATACAATCTCAAAATTTAATTACTAACTTTTCTCATTTACAATGATCAAAATGAATATACATCTGGTATCCATGGGCCCTACCAATATGGACAACTGAGGTGACAACTCTCCTACTGCAGATCTGATCACTACTGGTCCTTGTCTTTAGTACCTATGTGTGGACAAACCAATGCACTAAGCATATTGCTTAGTGGTGCAATAAGACGATGAAAATAAACTAAATAATAAAAGTACAAGTTTCCATGTATGTAGTATCATAAAATGTTATGTTTATGTAATTCATTCACATATCTATGTATAGTTCAGATTCACACATTTTTTATGATCTTTAGAACATTTAGTTCATTTGGATCTTTTTCATAAGTATAATACCATAATAGAAATGCATTTCATGATTTATCAGTGTTTTACAGTTTATTGGTCTTTTTCACTTATTTGTATGATATTTAATCAAATTAATTCATTCACATATCTATGTATAGTTTAGGTTTACACATTTTTTGTGATCATTGGAACATTCAGTTTATTTGAATCATCTTCATTCATTTAGTTAACATCCAATCTTATTATTACTTTTCAATGCCCAAGTAACCTATAATAGACTGTTAAGACTGGATACACGGGAGTATACTAGTTAGACATCCATGTGCCTATCAGGTATAAATCTGTCAGGCATAAAGCCAGCGGGCAGGCATAAAGCCAGTAAAATCATGTAGAGCATAAAGCCAATGGGCAAGCATAAAAACTAGTAATCATATTAGGCATAAAGTCATTGAGCAGGCATAAAAGCCAGTAATCATGTCAGGTATAAAGCCATCGGGCAGTACTACATCTGTAGTCCCTAATTGACATGTCAATTGATCCAACCTATACAAATAAGTCTAGGCATACAAGGGCAAATTTAATATCTTTATGTCTTCATAAATTTCAATATCTTGTCACTTGTTTTATTCATGTCTTATAGCATTAGTACACTATTCATTATGGGATCATATCCTAATGACATGTTCATGTAGTTCATGTGATCATTAAACCATTTATATAAAGTTATTTTGACATTTTAAGTGATTTGGGAAAGATTCAAGAATTTCCAGAATTGGGGTTGTAACTTTCCCTAGCAATTTAGCCAAGATGTAAAATATGTTTGGTCACACTTCCTTCATGGAAGTTGTTCCTTTATGTCTTAACTTTATTTTCCTTTTTGAATCATTCAATTTCAAGTTGTATAGCTCTAGTTATGGCTAATTTACCAAATGTTATTTCAGGGTGCTAACCCTGCACATTCCATGTTACCAGAAATTCAATAAGTTTTTGCAACTAGATTCTGAGTACCTTAGACTCAGAATTGTGAAGGAGCGGAAGCATGGTGATTAGTTCATTAGAGCATTGAATTTCAAAAATTTTCTTCTGAGCATGGTGATTAGTTCATTAGAGCATTGAATTTTAAAAATTTTCTTCTGGGGTTACATGCATCTGCCACATCTCTTATGTGCCTAATTAATTTCAATGGTCAATTGCATATTAAAACACTTTTAATATGCATTAGGATCTATGTTTGCCATTCAAGATTGTGAATTATGTTACATGCATCCCCAAGTGTTGTCCCTTTAGCTTATCTACACCAAGATCACCAATGAGCAGCCCCCAATTTGCTTTTCAAGCCTTTGCCAACCAATTATAAATTGGGTTTTTACCTTTAGAGAGGTTGTATATGTGTATAGGACACTAGAAATAATTTCTAGCAATTTTAATTCAAAGGGAATGGAGTGATTCTCTTTGAATTGATGAGAAAAGATGAAGAGAAGAGAGGGAGAGAGGTGTGCCGCCACACATAAGAGAGAAAGGAGAGGTGGCAAATTTTTTCTTATAACTTCTCTTTATATAATTAGGTCAAGTAATCACTTAAACCCTATGCCACATGTCACCACCACATTGCATCTTATTTTTAATTGACTTAATCACATTAAGCCAAGTGTCAAAGCTAGACTTAATCTTGACTTTGATCACCTTGCATGCTAAGAAGACAAATGGCAAACTTATATGATGCCATGTGTCACCAGCTCATGGTGCCACATGTCACCATGTGAAATGACCAAATTACCCTTATGTTGTAATTTTGAGTTCTCAACCCAAAATCATTATTTCTCCTCTTCAAATCAATTTATATCAAATATAAATTAATTAATTAATTTCTCATAATTAAATTCACATTTAAACACTTTAAATATAAATTTAACTTATACTATACATTCAATAACCTAGATTTGATTTCAAGTCATGCTAGGGACTTTGCAATCTTGTTGCAAACCAAACTTAATTAATTAATTAATTAATTAAACTCTTTAATTAATCAATTAAATCACTTTTTACTTGGTGATTATCTTATGTATGTGTGTGACTTACTAGGCTCATTACTAATTGGCAATGAGATATGATATTAACTCTTAATATCATCAGAACTCTTTCTTACCATAAATGATTTCTCTAAATCATTTTAGGCATCTCATAGACCATGGTTGACACCTAGCATAGTGTGTCATGACCACCCAATCAGTAACAAGGAATACCTTAAATGAACCTATAATCATAAGTTACCATGCACTAGAATCTCTCAATTACAAAATCCCAATTTGAGCTGGAGTTATGGTTTATGTCAAACCTCATTTACTATAAATATTATGTTCTCTTTTAATTCCAGGTCTTGATTAATTAGATTTTTTTGTCAGAAACTCTTTTTTGACTAAATCTGTCTGTCCTGGCCAGGAACTTGAAACATTAAGAACAATTAAATGAACAGAGGATTTTATCCCTATTTACTTAGGGTAATAGATTCCATCTTGATCAACACCTATCTCCATATACAACTAGTAGGAGCCAACACATGCCCATATACCCACACACAGTACAAGTATGAAAGCAGTATCAAACTCAAACCACCTATATACAAGATAACTATGTTATCTCAGGTCTAAAGATTATATGCACTGATATGATATATGACAATGCATTGACAAGAGTAAACTCCATGTGCTTGTCATATGCGTAATTGGTTCGGCCTACTTATCATGTATAAGTGCCTATCATGTTTGTTATATGGCATGAGAATCATCATTCCATGTTATTTATATCTCATATAAATATCTTGGGAACAAACATGAATACATTCTTTCTGGATAAGTCATGTCTTGTGTGAAGTATCCTCGATTGTGAACCAATTTATGATACTTTATGCTAGAAATACTATCACTCATATTCTTAACAACTTAAGAATAGAATTTCTAACAAAATATCAATGGACTTTTTCTATTACACATAAATACATTATGTAAACGAAAAAGTGAAATTGCCTTTTATTAATAAAAATATGTACAAGATACATACTAAATGATATGCTCTAGGGCATACTACTAATAATTTCCCACTAGCACTAGAGCCATTCATTACAATATCTTAGACCCATCTTCTCAAGATGTCAGTCTAACTGAGTTTGTGACATAGGCTTAGTGAATGGATCAGTTGGATTTTTAGCTGATGCTATTTTCTGCATAGCTACATCGCCTCACCCAACTACCTCTCTGATAATATGATAGCGCCTTTCTATGTGTTTGAATTTCTAGTGAGACCGAGGTTTCTTATATCCAAATAGCCTCTTTTGCAGCATTTGATGCAGCAATATACTCGACCTCTGTAGTGGAATCAACAGTCGTACTCTGTTTGGAACTCTTCCAACTAACTGCACCTTTATTACAAATGAACACAATGCCAGAGGTAGACTTTCTATCATCAATATCTGATTGGAAATCAGAATTAGTATAACCATCCAATTGCAAGTCACCACCTCCATAAATCAAGAATAAATCCTTAGTTCTTCTTAAGTACTTAAGGATATTCTTAACAACTATCCAGTGTTCCAAACCTGGATTAGATTGAAACCTGCTAGTCAAACTAATAGCATATGCGATATCCGGCCTAGTACACATCATTGCATACATCAAACTTCCAATAGCCAAAGTATATAGAATCCTAGCCATTTTATCTTTTTCTTCAGGTGTCTTTGGAGACATCTCTTTAGAAAGGTGGATACCATGTCTCACTGGTAACAATCCTCTCTTGGAATCAAGCATGTTAAACCTCTTTAACACCTTTTCCAAGTATAGACTTCGGGATAAACCAATTATTTTTTTTGCTCTATCTTTATAGATGCGAATTCCAAGAATATAGGTTGCCTCCCCTAAGTCTTTCATGGAGAATGTATTTGACAACCATACCTTGGCAGTTGTTAACATACCTATGTCATTACCTATCAACAGAATGTCATCCACATATAAGACAAGGAAAATGATAGCACTATCACTAACCTTCTTATATACACATGGTTCATCCACATTTTTTATAAAACCAAATGACTTAATGGCTTCATCAAAATGAATGTTCCAACTCCTCGAAGCTTGTTTCAACCCATAAATGGATCGCTTTAGCTTGCATACCTTGGAACTATCTTTGGATTCAAAAACCCTAGGTTGTTCCATGAAACTATTTTCTTCAATGTATCCATTGAGAAAAGCTATTTTGACATCCATCTGCCAAATCTCATAATTATAGTATGCAGCTATTGCTAATAGAATCCTAATTGATTTAAGCATGTCAACAAGCGAGAAAGTCTCCTCATAGTTGATTCCTTGCCTTTGGCGAAACCCTTTCGCTACTAGCCTTGCTTTATAGGTCTTTACCTTTCCATCAGAACCAATTTTCTTTTTGAAAACCCATTTATTCCCTATAGGTATAATACCTTTAGGTGGGTCAATAAGGTCCCAAACTTGGTTCTTATGCATGGAATCAATTTCGAATTTCATAGCCTCAATCCATTTTGAAGAGTCTATATCTGATATAACTTCTTCATAGGTAAGTGGATCATCTCCATGATCTACTTCTTTATGAGTAAACAACTCTTGTTCATTTTTATGAAGAAAACCATATCACACTGGTGGGTGAGACATCCTGGTTGATTTGCGAGAAATTAATGTAGATGTTTCATTAATAAATGTAGGTTGACTAGATGGATCTATATCCATTTGATCTGTTGGTTAGTCAGAATTCTCCAATTATAACTCTATTTTCCTTCCTTTGCCTCCTTCTTGAATAAATTGTTGTTCAAGAAATATGACATCTCTGCTTACCACAACCTTTTGTAATGTAGGCAAATAAAAATAATATCCAAAACTTTCTTTTGGATATCCAACAAATCGACCTTTTTCTGATCTGGTTTTCAATTTATCAGTGTTCAACTTTTTGATATAAGTCGGACAACCCCAAATCTTAACATGCTTAAGACTTGCTTTTCTTCTATGCCATATCTCATAAGGTGTGGAAGAAACTGATTTTGATGGAATCCTATTCAGAATATGCAAAACTAATTCTAATGCAAATCTCCAAAAAGAGATTGGCATATCAGTATAGCTCATTATACTGCGTACCATATCTAATAGGGTACAATTTCTCCTTTCAGATACAACATTTAGCTGTGGCATTCCTGGAGGAGTCAACTGGGAAACAATGCCATGCTCTTTCAAGTATTCATCAAATTCAGTACTTAAGTATTTACCTCCACGATCTGATCGAAGAGTCTTAATGCTTTTTCCTATTTGTTTTTCTACTTCAGATTTAAATTCTTTGAACTTTTCAAAAGATTCATGTTTGTATTTCATTAAATTCAAATACCCAAACCTTGATTTATCATCAGTAAAGGTAATAAAGTAATGAAAGCCGCCTCTAGCCATTTCCTTAAATGGACCACATACATCACTATGTATTAGCTCTAAAATATTTTCAGCTCTTAGTCCTTGTCCAACAAAAGGTGATTTAGTCATTTTCCCTTAAAGACGGGATTCACAAGTTGGATTAGGTTCAGAACCCAATGAGGATAAAATCCCCATTTTCTCCAGTTTTGCAATCCTATCTTCTGTAACATGACTTAATCTTTAGTGCCAAAGATATTTTGAACTTGAGTTGGTTTTCATCATGGCATTGCATTCTTTTAGATTGCTTACATTAGATTTGTATTTAACATTATTATCTAAATAATAAAGTCCATCATGCATATAACTCGAACCAACATATTTATTTCCAAAATAAATATTGCAAACATCATTTATGAACTGAAATTCATAACCATCTCTAGTCAAACTAGATATGGAAATGATATTCTTAAAAGCATCAGGTACATGCAAAACCTTTTTTAAATACAAAACATGTCCACACATGTATAAAGATTTAGATCCTATGGCTAAAGCTTCAACAATTAAGCCATTGCCAACCCAGAGTCTAACATCTCGTTACTGCAAGCTGCTACTACTTGCTATAATCTGGGCAGTTCCTATTCTAGTGCCCATCCTTTTGACAGTGAAAACATTTTCCTTTGCCTCCATCAGCTTTGGTCTTCCCTTTCTGTGTGGCTATCTTTTTGGAAGGTCCTGGAACTTGAGGTTTCTTATTCTTATTGCCCTTCTTCTTTTTGGACTTTCCAACATAAGAAGAAGATGCAATCAAGGCTACCTCTTTTCCTTTATTGCCCAGCATATTCTTTTGGGCAATAACCAACATGTTAAGTAAACCAGCCAAGGTGTATTCCTGATTAGTCATATGGAAATGTAACACCCTCACTGTAGTAATTCCATACATTCTACTGTTCCGGTGACCGGTGTCGGTCCGGACAGCTAGAACATCTGAAAAAACATTTAGACTAAAGTGAGAATCCATAATTAACTCAAATATTAATAAGAAAAATTTAGAAAAAATTTTAGAAATAAAATACAACTAAGTTAAATAAGTCGGCGCCCTAGAGATGGGTAACCCAGTAGGAAGTTGCTGTTTTCATAGCTAGAAGCCCTAAACCCAGGAGAAAATTCAAAAAAATAATTTTTGGGAGTCCAGAGAAGAGTCATTGAGGTTTCTATGGCATTAGAATGCCAAGAAAAGGCTTAGAAAAATTTTTCGATCAGTACAGACTATTTTGGCTCAATAAGCCAAACGGAGAGCATTTTGGTCATTTTGTCTTCGGAGATGATTTTTGGCCGACTTATCCAGTTAAGTAAATAATTATTATGATATAAACTATGAATAAATATTGCTACAAATTAAATTGAAATTGAGTACAAAAGAAAAGAAAAGAAAATGAATTAAAATTGCAATTTTGATCTCATGCTTATGTCACTAAGCACTCCCACCCAATCACATTTTGACACCTCATAATAAACCTAATTAAATGAGTTAAATAGACTGAAAAATCAAAAAAAAATTCTGCTCTCTTTCTTTCTTCTTCCTTAGCCGAATTTCACTCTTTCTCTCTATCTGCATTGATGACCTCAGCTCTCTCTAAATTTCCTTCATAAACACCCCCTCAAATCCTTTATTCCCTTCATAAAAACTTGTCATCACCACTAGAGCAAGCTTAAGTCAGCAAAAAGAAGAGGAAAAAGAAAGGTTTTGGCAAGCTTAGGATTAACTCCAACAAGGTTGGTGCCAATTTTCTTGCTTCCATTCTTTTCTAAGCATGAATCTAAGTTGAGTTAAGTTAAAAATTTGATGAAAAATGAATTAAGGATGTATAAACTTGCCCCATGAAATTTTGGTAGCCTTAGGGTACCTTAGGATTTCATCAACTTGATTGTATAATACTTGTGTATGGCTGCCATTAAACATGATTTTGGTGTTTTAATTCATGGATTGTATGTATATAGAAAATTAATATTGTTGGAGTTAGGGTTTGGGGCACAAAATTTGGATTTTGATCATGTGTTGGTGAATGAAAGTTCTAATGGTCAATTAGTGACCATTTGGCTAAGTATAATGAGGAATTGAAGTGAATTGTAGCTTGGGATTTGAGGTTGGGTGTGCTGCCTTGAGTGCCCTGCAGGTCTGGATGTGAGTCCAGCATGTTTGGATAGTAATAACTTATGTTGTGTAGGTTCAATTGGTGCAAAGCCAATTGGACATGAAATTAGACACATAATGGCACAATTTTGGTGAAGGAACTCTGTCCAAAAAACAAACTTAGGATGCCCTAAAAATTGACCAAATCCGGGTAACACACATTCTGCCTGGGCAAAATGATCAAATGAACAGTGTTCATTCATTTGGTTATAACTCAGTGTAGAAAGGTCCAATTGACCTGAAATTTATATCAATGGAAAGCTGAGGCAATTTAGAACAACTTTCATGTAGAAGACAAACTCAAATTCTGGATGTAACTAAATGAAATTGCTAGCCAAAATTGGACTACCAAATCTGGCAGAACCAAAAATTGCCCAGAAATTCTGGGTAAAGGCAATCCGACCAGTTATGGTGCAATAGCCATAATTTGAGCTAAAAATCTCCAAATGGGGTGATTCAAAAAGTGAAATATAACTAGACACAATAAAGAACAACTTTGATTAAGAACACTTGGCCAAATTCTCACTGTAGAATGGCCTAAAGGAATAGTGAACTCTAGCACCCAAAAACTAAAATTTTGATTTATTTTCCATTGGTTAGGAGTATGGATTGGCAACTAATGCCATCACTTTTGGGAACCAAAATGTGGTAAATTTATGTGATTAGGACTTATGTAACTATTATCCATTGAAAAGTCAATAATTTGACCTAAATAGTAAAATGAATAGTAACCTTACATGTAAAACATGAAAATTCAATCAATAACTTTTTAATGTGCCCTAGTACACCTAGTAAGATTGGTTTGGATAGATTGACATGCCAATAGGGTTCAGTTAGCAGTACTGCACATGGCTTTATGCCATTCTGTGATTTTATGGCTTTTAGCCATTCTAATATCAGTGTGATACTTGGACTTGTTATCAATGTTTATTACAGCTTATTAGCTGTTCTGTTGTATACCGGGAGACACATTATGACCGATGGTGTGACGGCCTGAGGTACTTAGTAACCAGTGCCAGTTTACCCGTTTATCCAGTCCAGTCATCTAGTATAGGTTACTTGGGCAACCAAAAATACAAGTTGATAAATTTAATGAAATAATTGATATAACAAGGACCAAATAAATAGACTACAAATAATTACCAAAAATTTATCTGCATGAGACATTAATATATATACACTGCATATTTATTTTCTTTAGTTCTTTTTATTTTATTATTGGCACCACTAAGCATTATTGCTTATAGCGTTACTTTTTGCCACGCGTAGGTTCTGGAGAGACTGACAGAGAGCCCAGTAGACCACAGACTGGGTGAGGCCGTTCACAGTTCTGCATAGTGTCCGTGTCACCTCACAGACTATAGTGCATTGGTAGGACACTAGGTCCCATTTTGATATTTTGTACTGTTTGTATTTTGTAATTAAACTTTTATTTTCTCATGTACAGTTGAAACTCATGTATTATATTTTGGTATTGATGCAAATATTTGTAATTTGTGTTTATAAATGAAAATTTAGTATTTATTTATGATTTGTACATGATTATCATGTGAAATGAATGAATGATAAATAGAAGAATTTTTGAGAAATGGTTGAAAAATATTGAGATTATGTTGATATAATGGAGTTTAAGAATGATGGAAAATGTATTGGAAGTGTTTTCACAGGCTCCGAAGAACTGTTTTCTCCATTTTTAGCCGGTACTCTGTCGTATTTTCTATAAAATTTTTGGAACATCAAATGAATATATATATTCAATAAATGACTTAAATGAAGTTAAATTTCACAAATTGCACTTCATAACCATGAAGAAATAAGTTAAGGAAGAATAAAAATAATTGAAATAAAATAGGGTATTCCGGTACACTGTGTGGCATATCTTGCTCGGCTATACTGTAGACAGGTAAGGGGTGTCACAGGAAATTTGTCACAAAAATCCCAAATGACTCAGGTAGGGATTGAAGGATCAAATCCGTATGCAGTTAGAAATCCATGTGAAAGTCAAGATGTTCCAGCTGCTCAATAAGCCGATGTTAGTAGTATGCCCTAGAGCATATCATTTAGTATGTATCTTGTACATGTTTTTATTAATAAAAGGTATTTCCACTTTTCCATTTACATAAGATATTTATGTGTAATAGAAAAGGTCCATTGATATTTTATTAGAAATTCTATTCTTAAGTTGTTAAGAATATGAGTGACAGTATTTCTAGTACAAAGTATCATAAATAGGTTCACAATCGAGGATACTTCATAATAAGGACATGACTTATCCAGAAAGATTGTATTCATGTTTGTTTCCAAGTTATTTATATGAGATATAAATACGATGGAATGGTGAGTCTCATGCCATATGACAAACATGATAGGCACTTATAAATGATAAGTAGGCCAAACCAGTGACACTTATGACAAGCACATGGAGTTTACTCTTGTCAATGTTTTGTCATAAATCATATTAGTGCATATAATCTTTAGACCTGAGATAGCACAGTTATCTTGTATATAGGTAGTTTGAGTTTGATATCGCTGCATTTGTACTGTATGGGTATATGGGCATGTGTTGGCTCTTACTAGTTATATATGGAGGTAGGTGTTGATCAAGATGGAATCTGTTCCTCTAAGTAAATAAAGATAAAATCCTATGTTCATTTAATTGTTCTTGATGTTTCAAGTTCCTAGCTAGGACAGATAGATTTAATCAGAAAAGAGTTTCTGATGAGAAAATCTTTTTAATTAAGAACTGGAATTAAAAGAGAAGATAATATTCATAGCAAATGGAGTTTGACATAAACCATGACTCTAGCTTGAGTTGGGATTTTGTAACAGAGAGATTCCAGTGCATGGTAACATATGATTATAGGTTCATTTAACGTAAACTTTATTACTAATTGGGTGGCCATGGCATGCTATGCTAGGTGTTAACCATGGTCTATGAGGTGCATAAAATGATTTAGAGAAATTATTTATGGTAAGAAAGAGCTCTGATGATATTAAGAGTTGATATCATATCTCATTGCCAATTAGTGATGAGCCTAGTAAGTCACAGACATACATAAGTTATCACCTAATTAAAAATGATTTAATTAATTAATTAAAGAGTTTAATTGATTAATTAAATAGGTTTGGTTTGCAATTAGATTGCAAAGTCCCTAGCATGACTTGAAGCCAAAACTAGATTATTAGATGTATAGTATAAGTTAAATTTATATTTAAAGTGTTTAAATATGAATTTAATTAATGAGAAATTAATTAATAAAGATTAATTAATTGATTTATATTTGATATAAATTGATTAGAAGAAGAGAAATAATTATTTTGGGTTGAGAACTCAAAATTAAGACACAGGGGCATTTTGGTCATTTCACAGGGTGACATGTGGCACCATGAGATGGTGACACATGGCATTACACATAAGCTTGCCAAATGTCTTTTAATCATGTGAGATTATTAAAATTAAGATTAAATATAGGTTTGACACTTGGCACAATGTGATTGGGTCAATTAAACCTAGAACCAATCAGAGGGTGACATGTGGCAAGGGTTTAATGTGTTAACCTAGCTATATAAGTGTTGTTATGAAGAGAAAAAATACAACCAGCAGCTACTCCTCCTTTGTCATGCCATTTTGAGGCTCTCCTTCTATTCTTCTTCATCTCTCATCAATTCAAAGAGATTAGCCATCAATCTCTTGAATTAAGAACACTAGAAATTGTTTCTAGTGTCTTATTTACATCTTTGATCTCTTAAAAGGCAGAACTTGATTTTCTAAATAATAGAAAAAGTTTTAGAAGCTGTTCAAGGGCTGCCATAGGTGTTCTTGGTGTGGACAAGCTAGAGGGACAACATCTGGTGTCCTGAAGACGCATCTCAAAGGCACAAATACACTGCAGTGCATCAATAGGTTAGTGTGTTTGTTCTTGATTTAATCTAGGGTTCTAAAATTAATCTGATTAATTTTAAAATCTTAAATGGCAAATACAGATCCAAAAACATATTAAAAGAGTTTTAATATGTTGTTTATCATTGAAATCAGATAGATAAAAATGAATCTTGCATGACGCATGTGACCCTAGGTGAAAATTTTTGAATTCAATGGTATAAACTTCTGTTTTTCATGCTTCCCCTCCTTCAGCCGAATCATCTTGTTGATATAATCCCCAACATTCTGTCCCTCAGACATTCTCATTCGAAATAGTTGCCTAGATATCTCATACCTAGCATTCCTGCTATGCTCACCATACAACTCTTGCAGGTGAAGGAGGATCTCACTTGCACTTTACATATTTTCATGCTGCTTCTGTAACTCATTACTCATAGAAGCAAGCATGTAACACTCGGCTCTCATATCATACTCCTTCCACTTGTCCAAAGTGTCATGTTCCTCTTGAGTGGCCTTTGGAGGTAAGGGACCAAGAACATTTGAGTCTAGAACATATCCAATACGTTCTAGGTTCAGGATAAGTTTTAAATTTTTGAGCCAATCAGAAAGATTAGGTCCCATTAACCTATTATGATCAAGTATGCTCACAAGGATATTGGATGGTGGTGGTTGTTGTGTGTTCATTTTTATCAGAAAATTAACTGCAAAAAATAACTAGATTAATTAATAAATGTATCAAGTAATTAACCAAAATTATTATGGTCTTTTAATCAAATTGGTCCTCCCACTAACTTGGCGAATCCTACACTTCCAAAGTAGGAAATGGAAATCCTAGTTGGATAGATTTTTAGTGGGTTATTGAATTCTTATAGTCTTATTGATCATCCTCAGGCACATCCATTATTGAAATTACAATAAACAATAAGTGAGCAACTCCTTGCCTATCATATCTCATGTGAGGCTCAATCATTCATCTAGCCCCTAATGCTCAAACATCCATTATTGATTTATCTTGCATTAGTTAAGTTGATCCCATTGAGCCAGTAAACATGCAAATAAATTTAATGTCCTCAGGCACATCCATTATTGGCCATCAACTATTTACATATTTATAACATCTCATGCTTAAAAATTATCTTTAAGAAAATCTCTTAAATTAAATGCATCACATGCAAGTATTTAAAATTTCTTAAAATAATTGCCTCAATGGAGTGCCCATAATATAATTACTTTAATTATACCATTTCTAACTTAATTACTATTATGGTCTCACTTTACATGTGACACCCCTTACCCGACTACAGTGTAGCCGAGCAAGTTATGCCACTCAGTGTGCCGGAGCACCAATTCATAGTTCTATTACAATTTATCCCTTTTAAATCATTTGTTTATAATTTTTGATAAATCTAAATTTTTATACAATTTTTTTATAGAAAATCCGGCAGAGTGCCGGCTGTAAATTGGAAAAACAGTTCTTCTGAACCTGTTTAAAAACACTTTCAATAATTTCCAATCATTCACAAGCTCCATTTGTATCACATCAATTTACAACAATTTCTTAACAATTCCTCTATTTGTCATTCATTCATTTCACATCATCATTAGACTCAAATCATAAATAAATTCTCATATGTTATTTATAATCACAAATTACAAATACTTACATTAATACAAAATTATATTACATTTGTTTCAAATACACATGATAAAATAAGAGTTTAATTACAGAATTTACAAAAATCATAAAATACAAAATGGGACCTAGTGTCCTACCAATGCACTTTAGTCTGTGAGGTGACACGGACACTATGCAGAACTGTGAACGGCCTTACCCAATCTGTGGTCTACTAGGCCCTCTGTCCAAATCTTCAGTACCTACGCGTTGCAAAAGCGACGCGCTAAGCATAAAGCTTAGTGGTGCCAATAATACAAGAAAATATAATATGCAAATAAAAATAATAATTTCCTAGCTATTGTGTTCATAAGAAATGAATAATTACTAACTTATTGTTTAGTCGAGGGCTAATTATGTTTTATGATATTAACTTCTTCATGCATTTTGTTAATTATTTTCTTCATGATCTTGAGCTTCTTTGTATTTTATTGTAATCATTCCTGATATTTAATTTTCGTATTTTCTTTAATAATCAGTTCAATTACAGTTATACTTTTCCATGCCCAAGTAATCTATACAAATTGACCAGACTGGATAAACGGGTAAACTAGCACTGGGTACCAGGTACCTCGGGCCGTCACACCATCGATCACAATGTGTCTCCTAGTGTGCAAACAGAATGGCTAATAAGCCATAAGAGCAATAAGGCATAAAGTCAAGTAAAACATCATAATCAGTATAGCCATAGGCTATCACATCACAGAATGGCAATGAAGCCATACATCATACGCAGTACTGCTATCAAAACCCTATTGGCATGCCAACCTATCCAAACCAATCACATTAGGCCTACTAGGGCATTTTGCACTTTTAAGTTTCACAATTTTTGAATTTCAAGTTTGAATATTACTATTCATTTCATTAGTCAACTAAAATGTTGACTTTTGCATAGACAATAGGTACATTGGTTTTAATACTCCCAACATACCACATTTTGCATTCAAAATTTGTTGGTATTGGTTACTAATACCATTTATAAGTTTAAAGTTAATTGAGCAGAATTTTCAGTTTTTATACCTTATCTTTACTTTCCATTAGTCATTTTTGCATTGGGAATTTGGCAAAATGATCAACATGAAAGTTGTTCCTTATTTTGTCTAGTTTAATTTCCTTTTTTGAATTACTCCATTTGGAGTTTTGTAGCTCAAGTTATGGTCCAAAAACCACAACTGGCCGGATTAGAATTTTTCTGGACTGACCATATCTACAGTGCAGTGAACAGTGACTGCAACTCCCTTGTTGGATAGGTTCTGGTCATAATTTGGGGTAGGTTTCTTCATGAAAGTTGTTGGTCTATATCTTATCTTGTTGCTGGTAAAATTTCAGGTCAATTGGACCTTTCTACATTGAGTTATGGCCAAATGAACAATCACTGTTCATTTAGTCATTCTGCAGAAACAGCCTGCAGGTCACCCAGATTTGAGCAAGCTTTTGGTCCACTTGGTTTGATTTTATGGGCATGGATTCTTCACCAAAGTTGTGCCATTATGTGTCTAGTTTCAGGTCTACTTGGCCTTGTACCAATTGAACCCATAAAATTCAAGATATGGCTGCCCAAACCTGCTGGACTCATGTCCAATTCTGCAGGTCACCATGGGCAGCCACACCAACTGCAATTCCCACTAATCAAACCACCTCATTTCTTATTTACACATAACCAAATGGTCACTAATTGACCATTAAAACTTACTTTCATCATTACATAAACAAAATCTCAAATTTGTGCCCAAACCCTAACTCTACCATTTCAATTCTCCATATACATGCAGTCAATGAATCAAAGTATCTAATTTATGTTCAATGGCAGCCATGTACAACTATAACTCAATCTAATCAATGAAACCCTAATATATCCTAAGGCTGCCAAAATTGGTGGAATTTATTCATGCAAACTTGTTTCAATTCTCTTAATTTCACCCTCATTTCATACTCCACATGATATACATATACAAAGTTTTAAGGATGAATTAGCACTAACCTTTTTGAAACCAACCTTGAGCTTGTTATTCTTCAAGATTTCTCCTAGAACCATAATAATCATAATCAATTATAACTTTACTTTCCTAAATTAAATATCCAATAAAAATTCAACAGCATTTCCCCTTAAATTGGACTAAACTCCTATCATAAATCTTAAATCCACAACCACCCATTAATACCCAATCTGGCAGCTTGTGCATTTAAATTTATATATAATGATCTAACCGTTAGACAAATCCCAAATTTTAACCATATATTCAAGACATCCCTATACAATATCAGTAAAAATTTTAGCATCAAATAATCTTTATATCATGAGATATCAAAACATTCATTTAACCCTTCAAAATCTGAATTTTTGCAGAAATCAGTCTTACTCAGACAGCTCATGCAAAACAATTTATGTCTCATAAACCACAAGTCTAAAATTCACCAAATTTTAACCTAGCAGCCTCAACATCCCAAATATCATTTGTACCAAATTTCATAATTTTATAAGCATCATAACTATTTATTTTTCTCAAATTTCAGTAGCCAAAATTCAGAATTCAACCTACAGACAGCCTGTGTTCAACAATATATTTCTCCAAATCCAACCGTTGAACAATCACCAAATTTTAACCATAACTTCCACACATACATACCTCAAACATATCCAAAAATCAGCTGTAGATGTTGAGCCAAACTCACCTGGACGGAAGAGAAACATGCTGCCCTGCTGAACCCCTGTTTCTGTTACTGTTCATCTCCTTCTCCTTCTTCCTTTCTTTCTTTCTTTTCCTTTTCTCTCTCTCTCTCTTGATTCAGCCCGTATGAAGAAGGAAACTGCTGGTTTCTTTTGTTTTTATCTCATTTTTGCTTCATTTTTATCCCTTTTATTTATTTTGTCAAGTGGTGATTGGGTGGGAGTGCTTAGTGACATAAGCATGAGGTCAAAATTATAATTTTAATTCATTTTCTTTTCTTTTCTTCTCTACTCATTTCCAATTTAATTTTTAGCAATATTTATTCATATTTTAGATCATAATAATTATTTGCTTAACTGGACAAGTCAGCCAAAAATCATCTGTGAAGACGAAATGACCAAAATGCCCTCCGTTTGGCTTAACGGGCCAAAATTGTCTGTACCGATTGAAAAATTTTTCTAAATATTTTCTTGGCATTCTAATGCCATAGGAACCTCAATGACCATTCTCTAGAGTCCCAAAAATTATTTTATGAATTTTTCCCCGGGTCTAGGGCTCCTAGTTGTGAGAACCGCAACTTCCCGCTAGGTTACCCATCGCTAGGGCATCGGCTTATTTAACTTGGTTGTATTTTATTTCTAAAATTTTTTTCTAAATTTTTCTTATTAATATTTGAGTTAATTATAGTTCCTCACTTTAGTTTAAATATATATTATTTATTTATTTATTTATTTATTTTTTTGGACGTTCTAGCTGTCCGGACCGACACTGATCACCGAAACAGTAGACTATACGGACTAGCTAAAATAAAGATGTTACATTACACATTATCCAATTAGCATGCATATATCATATACTTGCATACATTCCCATACATCTCATGCATACATGGATAAACAATTAATATGGTATGATCATGGACTTTCTAAGGGATTCAATTTTGAGCCATCAAGAATTGAATAAAGGCATTCCTAAGAGTTACTGAAGGAGTATATAATCAACACCTGATCTTGATATCCTTCCATTGGTCCCACCAATGCTCTTGACCTCCTTGTTCTTCTTGCAATCCAATTACATTGTAATCCTTAGCATACCAAGGCAAATTTACAAGATCATGGACTCTAATGTCCTCAAATAAATGAAATTACAACTAAAATTATTACAACAGTTATAATACATGTCACTAAAATAAAATTAATTATTTTACATCCCAAAGAAAAATAAAAGAAATAAATCCAATCACATTGGTCTTTTATTGTCCATGATCATCCATCATGCATATTACCATTTAACAATTAAATAAAACATATATACTAAAATTAAATTGAATATCTCATATTCAATTAAAAAATTGAGATTTGAATCTCATTCAAACAAATTTAAAAACAAATTTAAAAATTCAGATTTGAATCTCATTCAAACAAATTTAAATTTAGAAACTCTTTCCAAATTTAATACCTTGAAAATAATTTTTAAAATTTAATTGCGTAATTAAAATTCTTAATTAAACAATTTAATTAAGCATGGGCCTAATTATGGGCCTTGAATACACAAAAATTGTATATTGGAAGCCCAAACCATGCGCACCTATGGAGTACCATTGATGCCGCCACCATGGTGAGCACTTACATTCATGCCGCCACCATGGAATGTCTAACCAGCCTTTTTGATGCACTATATTTAATCAAATCACACAATTAAATCTCAATAAATAATCTAAATGGCAAATATAGTGGCTCTGATACCAATTGAAGGAGCGGAAGCATGGTGATTAGTTCATTAGAGCATTGAATTTCAAAAATTTTCTTCTGGGGTTACATGCATCTGCCACATCTCTTATGTGCTTAATTAATTTCAATGCTCAATTGCATATTAAAACACTTTTAATATGTATTAGGATCTATGTTTGACATTCAAGATTGTGAATTAATAAATTAATTCATTTAAACCCTAGTTTAAAAGAGGAGATTGAGCACTAACCTCTTTGATGCAATATGGATGCAATTGGCACCTTTAGGAAGCACTTAGGACCCCAAGTGTTGTCCCTCTAGCTTGTTCACACGAAGATCACCAATGGGCAGCCCTCAATTTGTTTCTCAAGCCTTTGCCAACCAATTATAAATTGGGTTTTTGGCTTTAGAGAGGTTGTATGTGTGTATAGGACACCAGAAATAATTTCTAGCAATTTTAATTCAAAGAAAATGGAGTGATTCTCTTTAAATTGATGAGCAAAGATGAAGAGAAGAGAGGGAGAGAGGTGTGCCGCCACACATAAGAGAGAAAGGAGAGGTGGCTGATTTTTTTCTTATAACTTCTCTTTATATAATTAGGTCAAGTAATCACTTAAACCCTATGCCACATGTCACCACCACATTGCATCTTATTTTTAATTGACTTAATCACATTAAGCCAAGTGTCAAAGCTAGACTTAATCTTGACTTTGATCACCTTGCATGCTAAGAAGACAAATGGCAAACTTATATGATGCCATGTGTCACCATCTCATGGTGCCACATGTCACCATGTGAAATGACCAAATTACCCTTATATTGTAATTTTGAGTTCTCAACCCAAAATCATTATTTCTCCTCTTCAAATCAATTTATATCAAATATAAATTAATTAATTAATCTCTATTAATTAATTTCTCACAATTAACTTCATATTTAAACACTTTAAATATAAATTTAACTTATACTATACATCCAATAATCTAGATTTGGTTTCAAGTCATGCTAGGGACTTTTCAATTTTATTGCAAACTAAATGTAACACCCTCACTATAGCAATTCCGTACATTCTACTATTCCGGTGATCGGTGTCAATCCGGACAACTAGACGTCTAGAAAAATATTTAGACTAGAGTAAAGAGTCATAAACAACTCAAATAATGATAAGAAAAATTTAGAAAAGATTTTAGAAATAAAATACAACCAAGTTAAATGAGCCGGTGCCCTAGCGATGGGTAACCTAGTGGGAAGTTGCGGTCCTCGCAGTTAAGAGCCCTAAACCAGGGAGAAAATTCATAAAATAATTTTTGAGACTCCAGAGAAGAGTCATTGAGGTTTTGATGGCATTAGAACGGCAAGAAAAGGCTTAGAAAATTTTTTCAATTAGTACAGACGATTTTGGCTTGATAAGCCAAACGGAGGGCATTTGGTCATTTCGTCTTCAGAGATGATTTTTTGCTGACTTGTCCAGTTAAGTAAATAATTATTATAACATAAAATATGAATAAATATTGCTAAAATTTAATTGAAAATAAGTAGAAAAGAAAAGAAAAGAAAAATGAAGAAAATTAGAATTTTGACATCACATGATGTCATTAAGAAGGCCTCCACCAATCACAACACAACAAGGATATTTAAAGTTATGAAAAAGAGATAAAATGGGATTAAATGAAACAACAATCTGCTATCCATCACTTTCTTCCCGTTAAAACACACCTCCCTCTCTCTTCCCCCATTAAAGCATCACCTAAGCTCCATTTCTGACTCAACTACACCATAAAACCTCATAACCTCTTCATGAAAAATTGATCTTACACCTTGGGCAAGTTAGAGGCAGCAATTTGAAGAGGAAAAAGTGAAGGAAAAATTAAAGTTAGCTAAGGGAAAATTCTGCTCACAAGGTTAGTGCTATCTCTCTCTCTCTCTCTCTTCTTATTTTCATGTTAGGATACAAAAAAAAAAAAAAATCAACTAGAAATTGTGGAAAAGAAGAAAAATATGCATGATAGAACCACCTCAAATTTTGGCAGCCAAGAGAGTGTGAGGGTTTTGATGATTTACTCACAATTAAATTTATTTATTGATGTCAATTGATATGTATATAAGGATTGGAGTTGGGGATTTTAGGAGTTGCATGAGATTGATACTTTGATTAATTAGGGTTTGTGATGAATTGAGGGTTATAGTATTTTAATGTTAAGTGGAGTTTTAATGGTCCATTAGTGACCATTTGGCTGAGTATAATGAGGAATTGAAGTGAATTGTAGCTTTGGATGTGAGGTTTGGTGTGCTGCCTTGAGTGCCCTACAGGTCTGGATGTGAGTCCATCATGTTTGGGCAGCTATAACTTATGTTGTGTAGGTTCAATTGGTGCAAAGCCAATTGGACATAAAACTAGACACATAATGGCACAACTTTGATGAAGGAACTCTGTCCAAAAACCAAACTTAGGATGCCTAAAAATTGACCAAATCCGGGTAACACACATTCTGCATGGGCAAAATGACCAAATGAACAATGTTCATTCATTTGGTCATAATTTAGTACAGAAAGGTCCAATTGACCTGAAATTTATGTCAATGAAAAGCTTAGACAATTTAGAACAACTTTTATGTTGAACAAAAACTCTAATTCTGGACTTAACCAAATGAAATTATAGGCCAAAGTTGAACTACCAAATCTGGCAAAATGGTGTTCTACCCAGAATTTCTGGGTTGATATCAATTCGGCCAGCCTTGCTCAAAGTGGCATATCTTGAACTAGAAAACTCTATATAGAGTGATTCAAAAAGAAAATTAAAGAAGACACATAAAGGAACAACTTTCATAAAGACAATATTATCAAATTCTTACTGAAAAATTGACCAATGGAATAGTAAACCCAGTACTTGAAATCTGAAAATTTTAAATAACCAACCCTAAGCTTTGAAATGGAATTGACAACCAATGCTAACAACTTTAGAATGCAAAATGTGATATGTTGGTGATATTAGAACCAATATACCTATTATCTATGAAAAAGTCAACATTTTAGTTGACTAATGAAATGACATAAAATTTCAATTTCAAAGAATTACATAAATTAAAAGTGTTAAATGCCCTAGTAGGCCTAGTGTAATTGGTTTGGATAGGTTGGCATGCCAATAGGGTTCTGATAGTAGTACTGCATATGTATGGCTTAATGCCATTCTGTAATATGATAGCCTATGGCTATACTGATTATGATGTTATACTTGGCTTTATGCCTTATTGCTTTTATGGCCTATTAGCCATTCTGTTGCACACCGGGAGGCACATTGTGACCGATGGTGTGACGGTTCGAGGTACTTGGTACCCAGTACTAGTTTACCCGTTTATCCAGTTCGGTCAATTTGTATAGGTTACTTGGGCATTGAAAAGTATAAATGTAATTGAATTGATTATTAAAGGAAGTAAAGAAATTAAATATCAAGATAAAGAACAAGAATGATTATAATAAAAAGAGGCTCAAAATCATCAAGAAAACGATTAATAAAATGCTAGAAAGAATTGAAATGAACTGGACTGATGAAAAAAAAAAGTTATCTATTATTGAATGCACTGGAAACTTTAAATTATTATGAAATAATTTAAGATAACCTAGAAGGTTTTGAATTAAAGGATACAAAAAGATTAATAATAGAAATATACTTTAAATAAATGTTACAAATGTACCTTTCATGATAATATTAAGTTAAAAATAATGCTATTAGAATATTAGTATATTGTATATTCTACTATAACCTTATGAACTAAGCACCTCCAAAGAGGACTAAATTAGGAAAAAAAAAGGAATATTAGATGTTAGAAACCTTATTGAAGCATAATTAGATTTAAATTATCTGAACCATGTTTTATTTCCATCTATATTTTGTATATTATTTTCTTTTTATATTATTGCACCACTAAGCAGTAATGCTTAGCGCGATGGATTTGTTTCCTCGCGCAGGTACTAAAGGTAAAGCCCAACGAATACTAAACGGAGATTTTAGAGTTTTGATCTGCAGAATGTTCAAGTTGTCACCTCCTCAGCAATGCATGTAGATAGGGCCTATGAATTGTATGTTTTAATATAAATTATGGAATTGTAATTAATTTGTATATCATGTAAAGTATGAACTTTATGTAATTAGTTGTAAATCATATAAATTAATAGAAATATGAGAATTTTAATATATGAAATGAGCATGAATGAATATGCATAGTAAAGAACAAGAATCGAAATGTATGGACACTATCAGAAATGATGAGCATGGATGAGATCTTTATTTGAAAATATTATTGAAAATTTCAAACAGGTGAATAGTGAAATATGTCATCTGGTAATAAAATAGGAGAAACTCTGCTAGTTTCTTTGTAGAAAAATAATTAATATTAAAATATAACGAGATCAAATTATTAAAGGAATAAAGCAAGATAAGATAGGGTGCTCCGGCACCGAATGTAGCACACCTCGCTCGGCTACACTGTAGTCGGGTGAGGGGTGTCATACCAAACCTATTTAATTAATTAATTAAACTCTTTAATTAATAAATTAAATCACGTTTTACTTGGTGATTATCTTATGTATGTATGTGACTTACTAGGCTCATCACTAATTGGCAATGAGATATGATATTAACTCTTAATATCATCAGAACTCTTTTTTACCATAAATGATTTCTCTAAATTATTTTAGGCATCTCATAGACCATGATTGACACCTAGCATAGCGTGCCTAGCCACCCAATCAGTAACAAGGAATACCTTAAATGAACCTATAATCATATGTTATCATGCACTAGAATCTCTTTGTTACAAAATCTCAATTTGAGCTGGAGTCATGATTTATGTCAAACCCCATTTGCTATGAATATTATGTTCTCTTTTAATAAAGGTCTTGATTAATTAGATTTTCTTGTCAGAAACTCTTTTCTGACTAAATCTGTCTGTCCTGGCCAGGAACTTGAAACATCAAGAATAATTAAATGAACATAGGATTTTATCCCTATTTACTTAGGGTAACAGATTCCATCTTGATCAACACTTATCTCTATATATAACTAGTAGGAGCTAACACATCGCCATATACCCATACACAGTATAAGTGTGAAAGCAGTATCAAACTCAAACCACCTATATACAAGATAACTATGTTATCTCAGGTCTAAAGATTATATGCACTGATATGATATATGACAATGCATTGACAAGAGTAAACTCCATGTGCTTGTCATATGTGTAACACTCTCACTGTAGCAATTCTGTACATTCTATTATTTCGGTGATCGGTGTCAGTCTGGATAACTAAAACGTCTGAAAAAATATTTAAACTAGAGTGAGGGGTGTTACATTTAGCGGTATCAGAGCACCGTTTAGGCGTTTCTGGGTCTAGATCGAGTCCATACCATGCATTGCATTTGTAAGAGTAGAGGTGACACTAATGTAGATCCATTTTCTCTGGTAAGGTGAAGAAATAAGGAAGTAGCAGCTTCTTGACTATTTACACCGTGTAAATTTCGAGGACGAATTTTAAATTAGAGGGGAAGAGTTGTAACACCCTCACTGTAGCAATTTCGTACATTCTACTGTTCCGGTGTCCGGACAGCTAGAACGTCTGGAAAAATATTTAGACTAGAGTGAGGGGCGTTACAATATGAGTCACTGGTTCGGCCTACTTATCATGTATAAGTGCCTATCATGTTTGTTATATGGCATGAGACTCACCATTCCATCTTATTTATATCTCTCATATAAATATCTTGAGAACAAACATGAATATAATCTTTTTGGATAAGTCATGTCATGTGTGAAGTATCCTCGATTGTGAACCAATTTATGATACTTTGTGCTAGAAATACTGTCACTCATATTCTTAACAACTTAAGAATAGAATTTCTTACAAAATATCAATGGACCTTTTCTATTACACATAAATACATTATGTAAACAGAAAAGTGAAATTGCCTTTTATTAATAAAAATATGTACAAGATACATACAAAATGATATGCTCTAGTGAATCAAAATATGTACAAGTCTACTGAATTTTAGAATTTCCGGCTTTGTCACTACTAACTTGTCCTAACAATTTCTCTAAGTTGCCTTAAGTTTTGGGTTTTTGGTCAAAAGAGAAAAGTTTTAGTTCTATGTCTTATGAAAATTTTGGCTTTGGAATCACTACATTTGCAGTTTTGTAGCTTGAGTTATGTCATTTTTTCCAAAACTAGTTGGATAGCTCAATGTCCAGGATTTCAGGTTTTGGTCTAGAATCAGGACAGGTTTTATATACTAACTTTGTCTTGCAATTTGGTTGAGTTAAGGTCAAAATTTGACTCTAAGTTCTCCATATGAATTGTTCTCCTATGTCTCAAGTTTCCATAGGTTCAAGAATCAAGTCAATTGGAGTTTTTTTATAGTAAGTTATGCCCAATTTACCAAACACTATTTATATGGTCATTTCTACAGGTCCAGAATGTGTCATTTCGAATTCAAGCCTAATTTAGGACAACTTGTGGTCATTTTCTGGGCAACCTTTCTTCATGACGTTTCTAGCATTATGTCTTAGGTTTCATCTCATATTGGCCTCACACCAATTAGAGCTATGTAGCTCTATTTATAGCCATGTAAACCTATAGGACTTAAGGGTCTATAATTTCTGTACATGAAATCACACTTCCAAATCATAACTCATCTCACCAACCAACTTCAAATCACATTCATTTCTCATCAATTAGTCAATAATTGACCTCAAACACATCAATTATGCATTGTATTACAAAACCCCCAATTTGATTCAAAAGCTTAATTCTCCAATCTCTTCAATCATGCAACACATGAAATTCAATTTGCCAATCATGTATATCACCATACCTAAGCTAGATTTCAAGTGTAATTTCATTTAAACACATCAAACACCACATGTACATAGGTTGGCTGAAAATTGATCTCATCAATTCATGCATTATTTCTTCATTTCACAATCAATGCACATTAATTGGTCAATATTTGACCTCAAACACATCAATTATACATTATACCATCAAAACCCCTAATTTCTCCAAACCCTAATTGGTCATCTTTCCTAATTCATGCAAATCATTTGCCATTCAACATACCAATCATATAATTCATCTTATCTAAGCTAGGATTCAAGTTTAAATTCAATTAATCACATCAAATCCTCCTCCTACCATGGCTGCCGATATTTCTATCCCTCTATTCATATATGATTCCTTTAATTTCTCATGCAATCCTTTCATAATTAAACTAAATTTCAAGGAAAGAAGAAGAAATAAGATTAGAATTAGCACTAACCTCTAATAGCACAATTCTAAGCTAGCCAAAACTTCAATTTCTTCACTCCCTTTTGCTACTAATCACTTCTACAAGGTCAATTAACAAGTTTTAGTGTTTGGGATTTGGGAAAATATGGAAGAAATCTAAGGGAGATGGAGCTTTGGAAGAGAAGCAATGGAGGAAAACAAAGGGGGAGAGTGGGTTGGCACATGTGAAAAGGAAGAAGAAGAAGTTGCTTTTTATTTTAGGGTTTTGTCTCTTACTTATATACTTATCCTCTTTTTAAATTTTATTTTAATTTGGTCATGCTTTTGTCATAATTTTAATTAAGTTTTTATTTCCTTCTTTTCTTCTTTTAATTACACATTTCTATTTAAATTTTAATCAAAATTTCTTCATATTTTATTACATTAATTTCACTTAATTTAATTGACATTTTGGTCAAAAATCAACTCTAGGGGTGAATTGACCAAAATGCCCTTCATCGGGTTATAGTCCATTTCTTTCATTAATACTGATATTTTCCATAACCCAATGGTTACTTGATTTTTATTAGCCTATTTCCAATTATTTGTCATCTTATTTGATGATATGATATTCAAATGAGGTTGTTAAGGTCAATTATTGGCCAATTGATGCATATTGAGCTTGAATTGAAGTTGGAATGTTGAAATTGGAAGTGTAACTTTGTGCAGGGATTTTGGACCTCTAAGTCCAGTGTGCTTATAGGGCTATAAGTAGAGCTACACAGCTTTAATTTGTGTGAGGTAAATTGGAGATGAAACTTACGACATAATGCCACATTTTTTATGAAGAGATCCTGCCCAGAAACTGAATACAAGATAACCTAAAATTGGCTTGAATCTGGGTAACCATATGCTGGACCTGGAAAAATGACCATATGAATAGTAAATGTTCAAATAGGCATAACTCACTGTAGGAAGCTCCAATTGAGCTGATTTTTGAACCTCTAAAAAGCTTAAACATAGCAGAACATTTCATATGAAGTACTTAAAGCCAAATTCTACCCCGAACTCAGCCAATTTGATAGACCAAGTTAGGTCAGCAAATTTGGCCAGAACCAGAACCTGACCAGAAAACCCTGGACATTGACCTACTCGACCAGTTGTGGCAAAAATGCCATAACTCAGCCTACAAAACAACAAATATAGTGATTTAAAATCCAAAATCTTCATAAGACCTAGAACTACAACTTTGATGTTTTGACCAAAACCTAGAACCAAATGCAACTTAGGGAAATTGCTAGGAGAATTTAGGAATTCCCAACCTAGAATTCCTGCACCTGAGCAACTTTGCCTTTTGACAATTGAATGGTAAATGGGACATAACTCCCCATAAAAAACTTAAATTGGGATGATCCTAACTGATCTGAAAACTTAAGAAATGGGGCTACAACTTTGATTTAGGAACCTTGCTCAAATTTTGAGTGTAAGGACCCCAAATGTGGGTTGCAAAGACTGACCTAAATTTGAAATTCTGGATGTACATGGTTTAGGAGTCCAGGTTAGTTAAACTGCCATAACTCATCCTACATAGCTTGAAAATTAGTGATTCTTGAACCTGTGTGATCAGGACACATAGGGGAACAATTCATATGACAACATTAGGCCAAATTATGATTGTAACTTGTTCAAATGGCAGGACAAAATGAGGTTCCAGAATCTGCCAGGTTCTGGAACAATAAAGGGTTAGTGAACCAATTTTGGTAAATTGACTATATTTGGAGCTATAGAACTCTAAATTGAGTGATTCAAAAAGAAAATTAAAGTTAACACACAAAGGAATAACTTTTATAAAGAAAGTGAGTCCAAATTATTACTGTTGCTTAGCCTAATGTAACAGTAAACTCAAGGCAATTTCTGAAAATTTTGAAATACTCCTAAAATGACTTAAATTATGGTTGGCAATTAATGCCAATAGCTTAATGTACTAAAATGTGGGGTGAATATAAATTTGGGGCTTATGTCCCCATTATGAAGGACATAACCAAGATTGAGCATGAATAGTATAATAAATAGAAAATGCAATGACATAATGTAAAGAACAAATGCTTATGTACTAATGCGCCCATGTATGCCAAGTTTTTGTGATTGGTTTGGATAGGTTGGCATGCCAATAAGGTTCTGACTTGTAGTACTGCTTATGGCTTTATGCCATTCTGTGATTTATGGCTTCTAATGCCATTTTGTGATTTACGCTTTACAGCCATTTTGTTATTTTTCTGATACATGTGGCTTTATGCCCGATTGATATTATGGCTCTTTAGCTATTCTGTTGCACACTTGGTAGACACTATGTGACCTATGTTGAGATGGCCCGAGGTACATGATACCCAGTGCAGATTACCCATTTATCTAGTTCAGTCAATCTGTGTAGGTCACTTGGGCATTGTAATGAAAGGTTGAAAAGTAAATCAAAATGAAATCAATGAAAGGATCAACAAATCAATGTAATTCAAATATTTATTAAAAACGTATTGAGATACGATAATGAAATGGAATAGTAAGATAAAGCAAAAAAATTTCAATAAAATAAATGTTCCTAAAGATCAATAAAATGAAAAATGATGTTCAAGATCATTATAGGATCGACCAAATAGATACTAGAAAGAATTAATATCATAAATCTTAATTAGCATTAGTTTAATTCATAATTCATTAAATATGTATTTTCTTTATAAGTATTATAACCATGAAATTATTATTTTCATTTGTATATTATATTTTTATCATATTATTGCACCACTAAGCAGACTGGGTTTTTTAGGAGTACGGATCTGCAGGTAGTGTCCAGTGTCACCTCCTCGTTACAGTGCATTTTGGTAGGGCCCACATGTATCATATTAGTATATTTTATTTTTGTTCATTGTAATTAATTCTGAAGTTGTAATGTGAATTGTAAGTTTGTATAATTAATTTGTATATAATGTAAATTAATAAATTTGTAAATTTTATGTATAATATGAGTTGAAATTTTGATATGGATGAATATGGAAATTTCATAGAAATGAGCATGGATGAGAATGGATAATATTATTTAATATTATGGAATGATAAAAAGTGAAATTGAGATGAGATTATAAATTGGAATGTGAAAGTTGATATGAAATCCTTAAACAGGTGAATAGTGTAACTCGCCAAGTATCAATAAAAATGGAGAAACTCTGTCTATTTCTCCAATTAAATATAATGAGTTTTTAAATAAAACAGCTTAAAAAAAATTAATAAGGAATAAAACAAGATAAGATAAGGTGCTCCGGCACAGAGTATAGCATGCCTTGCCTAACTACACTGTAGATCGGGTGAGGGGTGTTACAACATGTGTAGCTCCAAATTATCTTCTTGCACGAGAATTAAGTGATTTACTTAATATAAGTGCTCAGTGTGCATTTCATACTTAGAATTGCATTAATTTTAGATAGCTATAAAAATTATATTTATAATCAATATCTAGCTCTCTGAGTCGAATGCTCATCCCTGTTCAATTATTTTTTTCCAAGTGACAGGTGGATGTTATTTTGAAGTTAACATACTTTCTTTCTCGCAAGAAAACTTAAACCATTGATGTATTAATTGTATTTATTTTTGTTATATATAGAACCTCGCAGTGACTATATTAGTTTCTCTTATGATGTAAAACTAACTTGTTAATCTTATTATGTATGTGGAATGCTAGACATAGGGTGAGTTGAGCTCCCCAATATGATATTGGATATGATTGTGAGTTGTGATGGTAAGCTGAGCTCCCCAAATTGTGCATTTTATTATATTACAGGTCGAGTGAGTTTTCCTCCTTAGTGGATTGTCCATTTTATGGCCGAACTCTTCCATTTGTTTTCTTGAGTTGGGCCCTTCATTTTGGATTTAGTTGTTAGGTTATAATTATGTAGACTTACTACAGGCTTTGGGGGCCTTATGCTAACCGAAGTCCTAGTGCCGATCCGACTTGTGGAATCTGGTCGTGACTATTATTGTATTAGAGTTTAGGCTCTAGATTCATGGGAATTGTGGTCTTGGATTTATCACATGCGGAGTATAGGATCCTGTTTCATCTTTTCTATAATTTTTTGCTTCTAGTATCAGCGTTTGTAACACCCTTCTATTAAGTAGTTCCATACATTCAACTGTTCCGACGGCTAATGCCTGTTCAGACAGCTAGGATGTCTGGAATCAAACTTAAATCACAGAAAGAAACCATAAATTAAACTAATAAGGATGAAATGAGGTTGGAGGAAAATAAAAGAAATGGAGCACAAATAGGTTAAATGAGCTTAGGTTCGGACGATGAGTGACCAACATGAGAAGCGGCTATAAGTTCAGTTGCTATCCTAAATCTGTGTGGCACCCTATGGAGACGTTAATGAAGGAATTATTTAGAAATTATTGGGAATTTGAATATCAAAGAAATAAAAAGGGAAGAAGTACAAATAAGTTAATCATAACCTAAGGACTCATCGAGTAGTATGGAAAAAGATGGACTATAACCCGATGAGGGCATTTTGGTCAATTTACTTCAAGAATTGACTTTTGATCTGAATGTCCACTAAAATGAGTGAGATTAAAATATTAAAATGTAATTAAAAAAAATAGAGATGTGTATGGAAAATTAATTAGGACATGAAGGGAATTAAGAAAATTGTATTAAAAATAATAATTAAAATAATAATTAAAATTAATTATTTTTGGATAATTATCTAGTTATAAGAAGAAAAAACACAAATGAAAACAAAATAATTCGTCACCTTTCTTCCTCCATGGCCAGCTCATCCTCTCTCTATCCTTCCTCCATTGTTAACCATTTTGAGCTCTTAATCCCTTGAAATTCTTCAATAAATTCCATAGCTCATAAGGAGAAAAAGTGAAATTGGACCTTGATTAGAAGATTAGGAATAAGAAATTTGGGAAAAATTGAAGAATTTGGGAGATTGAAAAATCATCAATTAAGGTGAGTTCCCATCCAAGTCTTCTTGTTATATATTTCTTGAAAGTAAGTAAAATTGTGTAGCAATAGCTAAGAAAATGAAAGAAATCATGCATGAAAGGGAAACTTAAAATTCGGCCAGCTTAGGAGGGGTAGGGATTTTGGTAGTTTGGTTGATTAAACATGAATTTTAGTGTTTAATGAGGATGAATACATGAATTATGTAGTTAGATTTCATTGGAATTGTTGAATTGGAATTGTTGAACTGGAAAAATGTGAAATTAGGGTTTTAGAGAAATTAGGGTTTTTGTTGTATGAAGTTCAATTAGGGTTTGTAATGCCAAATTAAGGTCAATTGAGGTGTATTGAATGTGGAATGAAGTTGAATTGGTGAAGGAATTAGTGGTAATGACATTGAACCTTAGGTGTTGAATCTAGACAGCTTGTGTCCAGTGTGCTTAGATGCTCATAAGTTGAGCTACACAACTCTAATTGGTGTGAAACCAATGGGAAATGAAACCTAAGACATAATGCTCCAACTTTCATATTGGATACTTTCCCAAAAATGATCATAGGGAACCTTAATTAGAGCTTGAATCCGGGTTACCAATTCTGGACCTGGAGAAAATGATCATATGAACAGTACTTATTCAAGTAGGTATAACTCACTCTAGAAAACTCCCAATTAGGTGATTCTTGAGCCAATGGAAACCTGAGACATAGAAGAATAGTTTGTATGAAGACCATGAAGTCAAATTATGACCCTAACTTGATCAAATTACTAGATAAAATTAGTACAACAAATCTGCCCTGACTATGGATTAAACTTGGAAAATGTAAAGGATTAGGCATCCGACCAGTATTGGAAAAATTGCATTAACTCAAGCTACACAATAGAAAATTAGGTGATTCCAAAGCCAAAATAACCATAAGACATAGAACTAAAAACTTCATGTTTGGACCTAAACTCAGTTCTGTAACACCCTCACTGTAGCAATTCCGTACATTCTATTATTCAGGTGACCGATATTGGTCCGAACAGCTAGAACGTTTGGAAAAATATTTAGACTAAAGTGAACAGTTATAAATAACTCAAATATTAATAAGAAAAATTAAGAAAAAATTTTAGAAATAAAATACAATCAAGTTAAATGAGCCGGTGCCCTAGCGATAGGTAACCTAGTGTGAAGTTATGGTCTTCGCAGCTAGGAGCCCTAAACTCGAGGAAAAATTCATGAAATAATTTTTGGGACTCCAGAGAAGAGTCATTGAGGTTTCTATGGCATTATAATGCCAATAAAAGGCTTAGAAAAATTTTTCAATCGGTACAGACGATTTTGGCTCGATAAGCCAAACGGAGGACATTTTGGTCATTTCGTCTTCAGAGATGATTTTTGACTGACTTTTCCAGTTAAGTAAATAATTATTATGATATAAAAGATGAATAAATATTGCTAAAAATTAAATTGAAAATGAGTAAAAAAGAAAAGAAAAAGAAAATAAAAGAAAAGTAGAATTATAACATCAGATGATGTCATTAGGGAGATCTCTACCAATTACAACTTAACAAAATTACTTAAGGGATAAAAAAATGAATAAAGATGAGATAAAAACAAAACAAATCTACATCTTCTTCACCATGGCCAGCAGAACCAAAGGAAAAAAGAGAGAAAGAGAAGAAAGAAACCACCATTAAAGCTTCACCAAGCTTGAGTTCACCCATCATTTCACCTTAAAACCCTAGATCACTTCAATAAAAATTGATCCCACACCTTGAGGAAGATAGTGGCAGCCAAGAAGTGAAAGGAAATTGAAGTTTAGGCAAGGGAAAGTTGGACACAAGTGAGGTTAGTGCTATATCTCTCTATTTTTCTCTTTAAATTTGAAGTTAGGTATATGGATTTAGTTAGAAATTCATGAAATTAAAAGAACATATCCATGTATGGACCAATTAAAATTTTTGGTAGCCTTAGTGATGGAAGTGTTGATGAGTTTTTAATGAATTTAAGTTGTATATGGGTGGTCTTGAATATGAGTATGAGACTTAAACATCATTAAGTATGTTGAATTGATGTATGTGCATGAATGGATATTTGAAAATTAGGGTTTTGAGCTATATTAGGGTTTGGCCATATTGATGGTAAATGGAAGTTCTAATGGTCAATTAGTGACCATTTGGCTGAGTATAATGAGGAATTGAAGTGAATGGTAGCTTGGGATTTGAGGTTGGTTGTGCTGCCTTGTGTGCCATGCAGGTATGATGTGAGTCCAGCATGTTTGGGTAGCTATAACTTGAGTTGTGTAAGTTCAATTGGTGCAAGGTCAATTGGACATGAAATTAGACACATAATGGCACAACTTTAATGAAGGAACCCTATCCAGAAAACAAACTTAGGATGCCCAAAAAAATTGACCAAATTCGAGTAGCACCAATTCTGCCTGGGCAAAATGACCAAATGAATAATGTTCATTCATTTGGTCATAACTCAATGTAGAAAGGACCAATTGACCTGAAATTTATATCAATGGAAAGCTTAGGCAATTTAGAATAACTTTCATGTAGAACACAAGCTCAAATTCTGGACTTAACTAAATGAAATTGCTAGCCAAAGTTGGACTACCAAATCTGGCAGAAGCAAAAATTGCCTAGAAATTCTAGGTAAAGGCAATTCGACCAGTTATGGTGCAATAGCCATAACTTGAGCTTGAAAACTCCAAATGAGATTATTCAAAAAGTGAAATGTAACTAGACACAATAAGGAACAACTTTGATGAAGAACATTTGGCCAAATTCTCACTGTAGAATGGCCTAATGGAACAGTGAACTATAACACCTAAAACTAAAATTTTTAATTTATTTTCCAGTGGTTAGAAGTATGGATTGGCAACTAATGCCAACAATTTTTGGAACCAAAATGTGGTAAATCTATGTGATTAAAACTCATGTAACTATTATATATGAGAAAGTCAATATTTTGACTTAAATGACCAAATGAATAGTAACCTTACATGTTAAGTATAAATATTCAAGAAATAACTTTGTAATATGCCCTAGTAGGCCTAATGTGATTAGTTTGGATAGGTTGGCATGCCAATAGGGTTCTGATACTAGTATTGCGTATGATGTATGGCTCCATGCCATTCTGTGATATGATAGTCTATGGCTATACTAATTATGATGTTATACTTGGCTTTGTGCCTTATTGCTTTTATGGCTTATTAGTCATTCTGTCTGCACACCAGGAGACACATTGTGACCGATGGTGTGACGCTTGAGGTACCTAGTACCCAGTCCTAGTTTACCCATTTATCCAGTCCGGTCAATTTGTATAGATTACTTAGGCATGGAAAAGTATAAATGTAATTGAGTTGATTATTAAAGAAAGTAAGAAAATTAAATATCAAGATAAAGAACAAGAATGATTACAATAAAAAGAGGCTCAAAATCATCAAGAAAACGATTAATAAAATGCTAGAAAGAATTGATATGAACTGGACTGATGATAAAAAAAAGTTATCTATTATTGAATGCACTGGGAACTTTAATTATTATGAAATAATTTAAGATAACCTAGAAGATATTAAATTAAATGATACAAAAAGATTAATAATAGAAATATAATTTAAATAAATGTTACAAATGTACCTTTCATAATAATATTAAGTTAAGAATAATGCTATTAGAATATTAGTATATTGTATATTCTTACTGTAACCTTATGAACTAAGCACCTCCAAAGAGGACTAAATTAGGAAAAAAAAAGGGATATTAAATTTTAGAAACCTTATTGAAGCATAATTAGATCTAAATTATCTAAACCATGTTTTATTTTCATTTGTATTTTGTATATTATTTTCTTTGTTATATTATTGCACCACTAAGCAGCAATGCTTAGCGCGTTGGATTTGTTTCCTCGCGCAGGTACTGAAGGTAAAGCCTAGCGAATACTAAACAAAGATTTTGGAGTTCTGATCTGCAGACTATTCAAGGTTATCACCTCCTCAGCAATGCATGTAAATAGGGCCCATATAGGTCATAATTTGTATGTTGTATAAAATGCTTAGTTATAGTATTGTAATGTAGATTATGGAAATGTAATTAATAGGTATGTGATGTAAATTAATAAATCGGTTAATTCTTATGTGATTAAATTGTATGTCATGTAAAATAATGAAGATTGAAAATTTTCATATATGAGTTGAGCATGAATGGAAATGTATGGAAATGGATATGAATGAAATTGTATAGATTTGAATACGGAATTGAAATATATAGATGATACATGAAATGATGAGATTTTTATTTTAAAATATTATTGAAATTTTCAAACAGATGAATAGTAAAATACGTCAAACGTTAATAAAATAAGGGAAACTCCGTTAGTTTCTCCATCGAAAAATAATTAATATTAAAATATAACGAGATCAAATTTTTAAAGAAATAAAGTAAGATAAGTTAGGGTGCTCTGGCACTGAATGTAGCACACCTTGCTTGGCTACACTATAGTCGGGTGAGGGGTGTCACAAGTTCATTGGGCAAAGTAAGGAAAATATTGGGGTAAGTCAAGAATGCCAAATCTGAAAATCCTGCACTTCAATAAAATTGCCCTGTGACCTCCAGATGGTTATCAGACCATAACTTCTTCTACATAACTCCAATTGAAGTGATTCAAAATGATTGGGAAACATAAGACAAAGGCCTAAAATATTATTTTGGGGACCTAATGCCAATTCTGAGCCTAAGGTACTTAGATATTAGATACAAAATTTGGTGAAATTCTAGAAAACTGGAAAAGGACAGTGTTTAGTACCCTAGAGCAGTACTTAGTAATTTGACCATAACTTGAGCTATAGTACTTCAAATTAAGTGATTCAAATTGAAAATTAAACCTAACACATAAAGGAAAAATTTTCATGAAGATCATTTTAGCAAATAAGGATTGGAATTAGGTTGAAATTGGGTTCTATAGTGAGGCTTCCAACCTGTCCAGAACCCAGAATTCAGTGAAATTTGCAAAGTTAACTTAAGGATTCATTAGACATTTATTTGATTAGTTATTGGTGATGATTGGGATGAGTATTGAGACACTTCAATTGTTTGTTTTCAGTAAAAAAGGAGTCTTCCAAGGAAGGAAAAAGTTGAGCTAAGTCAAGAGAAGTATAAAAAGGTTTGTGCACAACTAGATTTTTCTTTTGTTTTAACATTATAAATGTGTTGAATGGACTTTGTATGATTTAAATATGATTTCTTTTATGCATTTAAGAATTAATTGCATTGTTTTGAAGATTATGAATTGTGAAAAGATTTTATATTATGGAAAGGTGGATATTGGCCCTTGATTTCAATGTAGCAAGGGGGTACGCTGGTATTTGAATGTGTTTTGATGTGTTGTCAACCATGTGCATGAATTTTGTAACATCACGAATTTCTAAGCTCTGAATAGTATCATTTTCAGTCAGTGAATAGTACTATTCAAATCCAGTTTGAGGATTAAAAATAAGATGAAAATAATTTGAAATAAGCTTAATAAAAATCAAAGTGACCATCTGGTTATGGACTTAATCGGTATTACCGAAAAAGATTGACTATAACTCGATGAGGGGCATTTTGGTCAATTCACTCTAAGAGTTGACTTTTGACCTAAAAGTCCATTAAAATGTGTAAGATTAAAATATTAAAAATGAATTAAAAATGTGAAATGTGTATGAAATATTAAAAGGGGATACATAGGGAATTAATGAAATTGTTATAGTAATAATAATGATTATAATTAAAATTAAATTTAATTAAATGAAGATAAGTATAAGACATAAGACAAAATCATTTAATGTTAAGAAAAGCCATCTTTTTCTTCCAACTCCTTCATGGCCGAACCATTACTCCATGCTCTTCCACCATTTTTGCTTCTTCAAGCTTCAAGTTCTTGACTTTCTCTCCATATTTCCCATAGCCACCAACATAAAACTTGCTATTAGACCTTGGTAGAGTGATTGGGAGAAAAAGAAGTGAAGAATCTTGAAGTATTGGCAAGCTTGAAAATTTGTCATGTAACTGCCCTATGTTCGGTAGTGCGTTCTACTGTTCAGTGACCAGTGTCTGTCCGAACAGCTAGGATGCCTAGAACTACATTTAAATATTAGTTAGGAGACATAAAATAATGTAATACAAGAAAGGAAAATACAAGAAAAATAAAGGAAAAATAATAGCAATGAAATGTAACCAAGTTAAACGAGCCGAAAACTGTAGCGATGGGTGACTGCATCGGGAAGTTTCGGCGTGGACCGTTGACTAGTCCTTGACTGCGGAGAACCCTAGAAAATATTTTTAAAACTTGAATAAACATCTATTAAAGTATAAATGACATTATAAATATCAAAGAAAAATTAATTAATTAGTACAAAGAAAAATGATAAATCGAGAAACCGACAAAACTCAATGTTATTGAAAAATCGGGAATGCAATCCGAATAGGGGCATTGTGGTCATTTGACACTATGAGTTGCCTTTTGACCTAAATTTTCATTAAAAATAAATGATATTAAACTTTGAAAATGTCATGAAAATTAAAAGAGTGGTACCTAATATAATTAGTGAAAGTGTGGTGGCCAAATTGTAAATTTTGGAAACCTTGTATAATTAAACATTTAATTATTATTTAGTGCTCCACTAACTATATTATGAGAGACATAAAATAAGTCTTAGTGGGCAGAAATTGGTCATCTTCAACCTTCACAAGAACCAGCAGAAACTCTCACCATTGAAAGAGCTCCATAGCCGGCCTTGGAAGGACCTCCATGCAACCTTGATAAAGTCATCTTTTTCACTAGGTTCCTTCACTAAACCTTGTCTACACACCTTGAGCAGCATACTTGGAGCAAAAAGAAAGAAGTTTAGTGAGGTTTAAGCAAGCTACAAAAATAAGTAAGTGTCCAATTCTCTTCCTTCCTTTAGTAAAAGTGATGCTTGAGTTAAGGGATGTTGTTTGGTGAAGAAAATTTTATGAATTGTTGAGTATTGGAATTGAGCCATTTTCGGCAGCCATGAAGGTTTGTAGTGTGTGAGTTTTTCTTACCTCTAATGGATGGAAATTAAGGTTGATCAACTCAAATGGAAGATGTAGTAAGTTAATATTCAAGGATGTGCATGTTAGTGCTTGAATTAAAGGTTTGAAAATGGGTCTTGATACTTTGGTAAACTGCCATGTTTGGCAGCCTATAATACTATGAAATTGTATGTGAGTTTATGTGAATTACTGATGAAATGTGATGGTGTTAAATAGCGGGCAGCATGTGTAGTTTTCATGGATGTGTATGTGAAATATTGGTTTTGAAGTATGTTGTATTCGGTGGAATTGAATGTTGGACTTTAATGGTGAATTGTGTGCATTGAGCACTTGAGTGTTCTACCCAATATGCTTGCTGGAATTGTGTTTAGTATTTATAGAAGTGCTATGAATGAATAATGAAGTCATGAGGAGGAGAAGGAATGTCAAATTGGAAGTGTAATTGTCTTGAACAGGTTGTGTGTTGTTGGCAGTACCTTACCTCTTCCATACTAACTTCAAAGTTGGCCTATTTGAAGTCTAGTTTGAACCCAAAAAATGACCAAATCCGGAATGGCAACCTTGCAAACCCAGATTTTTGACCATATGAACAGTAGTTATTGGGATGACCATAACTCACTCAAAATAGTCCAATTGACCCGAAATTTTTACCATGGATAGCTTAGACATAGAGCTACAATTCTTATGAAGACACCAAAGCCCAGAAATGGCCACAACCAAGTCAAATAGCTTCCACAAGTTCGGGTACCAAAACTGCCAGAACTAAAAGTGACCTAAAATTGATCAATTTTTGCACTAAAGGTACAATCTGTCCAACTTTAGTAAATTGACCATATCTTGGTCTAGACAACTCAGAATGACCTGAAATTTTGCCTCAAGTGCAATAAGACATAGAGCTACAATTTTTCTTCTTTGACCAGGGCTTAAAACCAAGAGAAATAGGACTTTAAGCTAGACCAATCTAGCATACAAAAATTGAGAACTTGGCATTTACATACAATGATACTTGAAATAATTTGACAATGAATGCGAACTTGTAAAAATAGTAAATTGCACTATATTGGTAGCATATTGAAATGCAAAATGTGACATATTGGTAACATTAAACCTACTTCACCTAGAGTGCATCAAGGGTCAACATTATAGGTTGACTAAGGAAAACAATATAATTAAATAAATTAATTATTGAACCTTATTATTAGAGACAGTTTAAATGAGTACTGAAACACTTCAAATTATGTGTTTCAGTTAGCAAAGACTCAGGGAAGGGGAAGGAAACACTGAGTCAGGGCCAAGAGGTTACTCTTCAGAGGTTTGTGCACAACAGTTTTTTTTTTTTTGAATTTTCAATTGAAATAAATATTGACAATTTGTCTGGTATTGTTTAAATTGTGAAAAATTGTTTGAATAATATTTGATGAATACTTATTGCTTGAAAAATATTGCAAAAGATTTGAAACCACAGCTATCATGTATATTGATTGAATTCCTCGCTAGTTTATCTAGTGGGACAAATTGACTTTGAATTCCCTCTTTAGCTGAAGTGTTGAGGTGTGTGCCTGTTGAGGACGAATAGGATGAGTACTCATTTATTTGCTAGCTAGCTATGTTATTCCTCATTAGCCACTGGCTTTTGGGATGAATTTGACTTTGGATTCATGATTAAGTTGTGTGTGTGATTTATTGATATTTATTGTGATATTGTGAAATGGAGTTTAAATTCTTTATGATATTCTCTGTCTTTTGAATTTAATTATGATTTTAAGTATCCACAGTACAAATGATTTATGGTTTGTGATTTTAAATTGTATTTTCTTAATGTTGTGCACCACTGAGACATTGGCTCAGCGATAGCTTTTTCATTGCTGTCACAGGTAGACAGACAGACAGAGCAGCAGAGTAGGCTGCTTGTGCTACATTTTGAGATTTCCCCGGGTATACTGAGTATACCATATTTTTATAGTTTTTATTGTAATGTATGTGCTCTGTATGTATATATTATACTGGTATTGAGCAGTTGTAAACTAAAATTATAAATTATTTTGGCCTGTAAAAATATTGTGATATATTTCTCTTATCTCAGTTTTGTTTTGGAAATACTGGAAAATTGATGTTGAGAAATTTATTGTGTTGAACTATTATTGGATTTTAGAGTTTGGGATTGAAGAAATATATATTGGAAGTACTTTTTTTGCAGGTTTTTGAAGAACTGCTTTATTCGAAATATAGATGGCACTCTGCCAAAATTTTTATAGAAATTATTGATACTCAGATTTGTTATTTGGTTTCACTTCAGTAAAAAATTTTTTTTTAACATCTGTCAAAAGTGCTCACCACTGTAAAAAGAAATAATAAAAGGTTTAAAATCCCTTGTAGTGTATTTAATGGGTTATCAGTAGGCGAAGTTTGGTAATTCATTAGGTATATTACGGAATCATGCCATGCCTTACAGAGGGGTAGGGTGTGACATGTTTTAGTAGTATCAGAGCTAGTTTTTAAATTCTATTTTCACCTGTAATTTGAATATTCTTCTTCATAGTACAACTGCTCAATGTCATTGTTTGATACATACAGTACATTATATTATAAATATGCACTAACAGGAGGAAATCTTCTCGTGTTATTTGTTTAGGAGGTCTAAGATCCTCAAATTGACTGTGGAAGAAGGGGATCGTTCAGTCGATCAATCAATAGAAGCCGAGGTACAAGGGGATGCCCTAGCCCTACACAATGTGAGTGGATCAGCCGCACCAGCCCCCTCAGTACCACAGTTCCCTATTCAATTTGCTCAGCAGATGGCTGCAATGTTCCAACAAATGGCTGGTAACATGCCTACCCAAGTCCCACTACAGACACCAGTGGTACAACCACAGTCTTCAGCTAGGCAGTATGACAAGCTGATTAAATATGGGGCTACTGAGTTCAAGGGGACAGTAGATCCTCTAGAGGCAGAACAATGGTTAGAAAGAATGGATAGGGTGTTCAAGAAATTGCATTGTACAGAGGAGCTCAGATTTGAGTATTCAGTGTCACTACTACAGGGAGATGCATATGACTAGTGGAAAATCATTCCTCATAGTTTGGTGGAACCTCCAGTACTAACCTGGGATGACTTTCTGTGGGAGTTTAGACAAAAAAATGTCCCAGATGCCTATGTGGACCAGAAGCTACAGGAGTTCTTAAGTCTGAAATAGGGAAATAGGTCAGTGGCAGAATATGAAAGGGAATTTTTCTGCCTAAGCCACTATGCAGGAAGTCTCCTTGCTACCAGTAGGGAAAGATGTAAGAGGTTTGAAACCGGCTTGAAGCCCAGTCTCAGACTACAAGTGGTCGGATTCAAGCATACTAACTTCTCTGAGCTTATTTCTCAAGCACTTGAATGAGAGAGAATTGAGTCAGAAGCGGCCCCAGAGAAAAAGAAATCAGAAATGATAAAAAAAGAGAAAGAGGGGAAATTAGTAGATTAGAGTTCCAGTGGTCCTACTGGGAAGAGAAAGAACTTTGGGGGACATAACAGGGGTGGTAAAAAGTCCAGTAGGGGAAGATTTTCAGGACAGAAACCTCCTTCATCTGGTCAGCAAACTACCAGAAGTTCCTACCCTTCCCGCCAATGTGAAACTTGTGGTAGAAGCCATGGTGGGGTATGCTACAAGGCCACAGGAGCCTGTTATAACTGTGGAGGCACAGGACACTTTGCCAAGAATTGCACCAGTGCCCGTAGAGTTGGGCCACCTCCTACTACTGCAGAAGGGTCAGTTCAAAATCCTGTCACCAGAGGTTCACAACCATCTAGCAGAGGTAGAGGCTGGGGTAGAGGTAGTCCAGCAGGCAGCCAAGGCACAGTGAATCAATCAGAGCAAGGCAGTGCTCCAGTCAAAGTCTACGCAATGAGACAGAGAGAAGAGGCTGAGAAATCTGACATTGTGGTTGGTACCTTCTCAACTTTTAATCAAGATGTGTTTGTATTATTTGATTCGGGTTCTACCCATTCCTATGTGAGTACTAGCATCGTTGATTGCATTGTTGTTCCGTGTGTGAAAATGGACTTTGAGGTGCTAGTAACAAGTCTGCTAGGACAAGAGATCAGGGTTAGTAGAATGTATAGGGATTGTCCTTTGGCGATCCAAGGACATACTTTTCTGTCTGATCTCATTGAAATGCCCTTCAGAGATTATGATATCATCTTAGGCATGGATTGGTTAGCCAGGCATCACGTCATGATTGACTGTAGACTAAAGACAGTCACTTTTGGTCTCCCTCAGTACACTGAATTGGTAATACATGGGGAGAGGCAACTATTACCATCAAACATCATTTCGGTTGCACTAGCCAGAAAAATGATCAGAAAGGGGTGTGAAGCATACTTGGCACATGTGGTAGACACCCAAGTGGGGAGTCCAGCATTGAGGGACATCCCTACAGTATATGACTTTCTAGATGTGTTTCCTGATGAATTGCCAGGATTACCTCCAGAGAGAGAAGTGCAGTTTGAGATTAATGTTATGCATGGTGTGGATCCAATCTCCATAACACTATACAGAATGGCACCAGCAGAGTTGAAGGAGTTGAAGGTACAGTTGCAAGAACTACTTGAAAAGGGCTTCATCCGCCCTAGTGTGTCACCTTAGGGAGTGCCAGTATTGTTTGTTAAGAAGAAAGATGGCACTTTCCGCTTATGTATTGACTACCGGCAGTTGAATAAGGTGACAATAAAGAATAGATATCCATTGCCTCGCATTGATGATCTGTTTGATTAGTTGAAGGGTGCAGCTATATTCTCCAAAATTGATTTGCGATCTAGTTATTATCAGTTGAAAGTGCAAGAGCAGAGTATTCCAAAAACTGCTTTCAGAACTCGATATAGCCACTATGAGTTTATGGTAATGCCATTCGGGTTAACTAATGCTCCAGCTGCTTTTATGGATCTGATGAACACTATCTTCAGACCATATCTCGACCAATTTGTGGTGGTGTTTATTAATGATATTTTGATATATTTGAGGAATGCAGAGGAGCATGACAGACATCTGCGGATTGTACTACAGACCTTAAGGGAGAAAGAGGTATATGCCAAATTATCGAAATGTGAATTTTGGCTGAAAAAATCTCTTTCTTGGGACATGTTGTGTCAGCTGAAGGGATCAAGGTAGATTCTAGCAAGGTAGAAGCTATCCTTAATTGGAAGCCACCCAGGAATATCACATAAATTCGCAGTTTTCTGGGTTTAGCTGGATATTACTGTCGATTTGTGAAAGGGTTTTCTATGTTAGCTTCTCCACTAACCAAGATGCTTCGGAAAGATGTAAAATTTCAGTGGACATATAAATACCAGCAGAGTTTTGATGAGTTGAAGAGGTTTTTGACTGAAGCTCCAGTCCTTACTTTACCTACACCAGGTAAAGAATATATAATTTGTAGTAATGATTCTCACAATGGGTTAGGCTGTGTACTGATGCAAGATCGGAATGTCATTGCTTATGCATCACACTAGCTGAAACCACATGAGAGAAACTACCCAACATATGATTTGGAGCTTGCAGCTATTATTTTTGCTCTGAAGATCTGGAGACATTATTTTTATGGGGAGAAATGCTACATTTACATAGATCACAAGAGCTTGAAGTACCTGGGCACCCAAAAGGAATTAAATTTAAGGCAGAGGAGATGGTTAGAACTGATTAAAGACTATCATTGCTTAATAGACTATCAGTCAGGGAAAGCAAATGTGGTGGCTGACGCCTTAAGTCGCAAGACTATGGTAAGTCTCAGAGTTTCTCCTTTGTCCATGGTACATGAGTTGAAAGCACAACATGCAAGTTTAGAGATTGATGATGAGGGACAGACAGTAGTTGCATGGCATGTACAGCCAGTGTTGATTGATCAGATCAGAATGGCTGCTCAGAATGATGAAAAATATCAAAAGCTGCTGAAAGAAGTCCAGCAGGGCAAGAAACCTGAATTTTCTGTGCGAGATGATGGTTTACTACTACATCAGGGTAGAATGTGTGTTCTTAATGATGTTGACTTGAGACAGATCATTATGAAGGAAGTACATGAGTCTCCTTTTGCTATGCATCCTGGTGGAACTAAAATGTACAGAGGGCTGAAAGAGCATTACTGGTGGATGGGTATGAAGAGGGATGTAGCTGATTTTGTTTCCAAATGCCTAACTTGTCAGCAAGTGAAGGCAGAACATCAAGTTTCAGCAGGTTTATTACATTTATTACCAGTACCAGAGTGGAAATGGGAACGAATAACTACGGATTTTGTGATGGGACTTCCGAGGATACAGAATAGTCATGATGCAATATGGGTTATAATTGATAAACTAACCAAGTATGCTTACTTTTTGCCAGTCCGGATGGACTATAGCCTGGAGAGATTGGCCAGGTTGTACATAAATGAGATTGTAAGACTGCATGGAGTGCCAGTATCGATTGTATCTGATAGAGATCCTAGATTCACTTCTAGATTCTGGGGTAGTCTTCAGAGAGCCTTAGGAACTAGATTGAACTTTAGCACGACATTCCACCCACTAACAGATGGCCAGTCTGAGAGGGTAATTCAAATATTGGAGGATATGCTACGGGCTTGTGTGATTGAGTTTGAAGGTAGTTAGGATACACACTTGCCTTTGATTGAGTTTGCTTATAACAACAGCTACCAATCAAGCATTGGGATGCCTCCATATGAAGTTTTGTATGGCAGAAAGTGTAGAACTCCCCTATGTTAGGATGAAGTAGGTGAAAGGAAGATGATTGGACCAGAAATTATTTAGTAGACGGAGGAAAAGATCAGATTGATCAGAGATCGACTCAAGGCTACATCAGACCGTCAGAAGTCCTATGTTGATCTAAAGAGAAGAGATATTGAATATACAGTGGGTGATAAGGTATTCCTCAAAGTTTCTCCTTGGAAGAGGATTATGAGATTTGGCAGAAAGGGGAAACTAAGTCCTCTTTTCATCAGACCATATGAGGCTCTGGAAAGAGTGAGTCTTTTTGCATATCGGTTGGCATCACCTCCAGAGCTAGAAAGGATATACAGTATTTGTAACACCCCTGTGTTCGGTAGTGCGTTCTACAGTTCCAGTGACCAGTGTTGTCCGGACAGCTAGGATGCCTAGAACTACACTTCGATATGAGTGAGGAGACATAAAATAATGAAATACAAGAAAAGAAAATATAAGAAAAACAAAGGAAAAATAATAGCAAAGAAATGTAACTAAGTTAAGCGAGCTGAGAACCCTAGCGATGGGTGACCGCACCGGGAAGTCAAGGCGTGGACCGTTGACTAGCCCTGGACCGCGGGTGTCGCAAGGGGTTTTGCGGTCGCCTGAACGAACCCTCACCGAAGTGGGAAAGAGTGAGGAGTAGCCACTTTAATTTTAAGGGAAATTAAAGAAAATCATTTGTGAAAATAAATTAAAATGAAACCACTTCAAAAGCAGAGATTCTAGGTTTGGGGTCCGTAAACGGGTGGGGAAGGTGTTAGGCACCCCACTTCGTCCTTCGATGAGGGTAAGCAGATTTAACTTCACGTTCTTTATAAATTAGAATTGATAGTTAGGAGGGTTTGAATGGAAATGTTCATCCTTTTGACAAAAAGGAATATTTAATTTTTCACTAATTTGGATTACCCAGATACATAAGTAAATGAGACAACCTTAGTGAGTTGCTGTTGCGTATTGGTTTTATTTTAGGGGAGATCATCTTACGTATTTGTTAAAATTTGATTTGAGAATCGGATAAGAACTCTCCTCCGATCCCTTCTTAGGTGAAAATTTAGATTGGAGATCGGATAAGAATTCTCCTCCGATCTCTTTTAGATATTTATTAAAATTTTAGGTGAGAATCGGATAAGAACTCTCCTCCGATCTCTTTTAAATATTTATTGAAATTTCCGGTGAGAATCGGATAAGAACTCTCCTCCGATCCCTTCTTAGGTGAAAATTTAGATTGGAGATCGGATATGAATTATCCTCCGATCTATTTTAGATATTTATTAAAATTTTGGGTGAGAATCGGATAAGAACTCTCCTCCGATCTCTTTTAAATATTTATTGAAATTTCCGGTGAGAATCGGATAAGAACTCTCCTCCGACCTCTTTCAAATATTTGTTAAAATTTTGGATTGAGAATCGGATAAGAACTCTCCTCCGATCCCCTTTAAATATTTATTAAGATTTTAGATTGGGGATCGGATAAGAACTCTCCTCCGATCTCCTTTGAATATTTGTTAAAATTTTAGATTGAGAGTCGGATAAGAACTCTCCTCCGATCTCCTTTGAATATTTGTTAAAATTTTAGATTGAGAATCGGATAAGAACTTTCCCCTGATCTCCTTTGAATATTTGTTAAAATTTTAGATCGAGAATCGGATAAGAACTCTCCCCCGATCCTCCTTTGAATATTTGTTAAAATTTCAGATTGAGAATCGGATAAGAACTCTCTTCCGATCTCTTTTACTTAAATTGGAGTCGGATAAGGACTTTTCTGACTTGTTGAAATCTTACATATTGAGAGAGCCTAAGGCTAAGGGTTTTGTCATTCAAAGATGCTGGGGGCCTGAATAAGACTTATGTTCTGGCCGAGCAAGATCATGTTCTTGAGGAAGTTCAGGCGCTCCGAGACAGCGAAGTTGCTCACCTCACTGAGGAGCTCAAAGCGAAAGAGGAAGAGGCGATGACAAGGGAGGCCGGCGCTTATGTAAATGCTCACAGGGATCTCTTGGCCGAGCTCAAGAAGCGTTATCCCGAGGAGGACTTCTCCTGGATGGTCGACCTGGCTTCCCAAGACGAAGAGGAAAGCGAGGAGGAGGTTGAGGGTGAGAGAGGAAACGAGCAAAATGTAGATCAGGCTGGGGGTGATCCTCTAGCCGAATGACTTGTACAAATTTTAAATGAAATGAAAGTTCCCCTTTTGTTTAATGAATGGATGTGATCGGAAAATCCCTAAATTGCCTAAGTACTTGGTTGTCTGAGCATATTAAAACAACAACTAAAAGTGATTATTATTCTAAGTGTAAGAGGTCGGAAAACACAATAAGCATGAGATCGGCAAGGAACCAACGCTAAACGGGACTTGATTAACAATTGGAAATTTGACTTGAACACTTAAGGTCAGGATCATTATTAAACCGGATTGGAACCTTAACTTTATTATTCCCAAATTTTGAAAAAGGAGATCGGTAATAAGACTGGTGACATAAAGGTCTAGTGTTGGTTCAATTTCGTTTAACAGGAGAGATCGGAAATGTGATTGACTGATTAGGGGACTTGACAATTAGCTTGAGAGATCGGTGATGCATTAAATGATACGGGGACTTAGTATTAATTAGATTCCTTTTGAGGAGAGATCGGAAATGTGGTTAGTTGGTAAAGGGAGACTATATGTTGGGGATCAGCTTTAAAGTTTATTGATTTCAGGGATCGGCCAAAATATGGTGTCGACAGCTGCCCCTTTTTACATAATTCCTACTGGAAAAGATTTTCGTGTAGGGATTATGTAAAGATTCAGACCCATATTTTGGACGATTGAAATTTGAAATTTAAGTCAGGGAACCTAAAACCCACCTGGGCTGACACCCAGGAAATTAGGAAAGTAAAATCAACTTGGATCAAGGAACCAGAGGTTGATTAACAGGAAATTTAAAATGCAGGAAAATTAAAATCAACTTAGATCAAGGAACCAGAGGTTGATTGACAGGAAATTTAAATGCAGGAAATTAAAATAAACTTAGATCAAGGAACCAGAGGTTGATTGACATGAAATTTAAATGCGGGAAAATTAAAATCAACTTAGATCAAGGAACCAGAGGTTGATTGACATGAAATTTAAATGCAGGAAATTAAAATCAACTTAGATCAAGGAACCAGAGGTTGATTGACATGAAATTTAAATGGGGGAAAATTAAAATCAACTTAGATCAAGGAACCAGAGGTTGATTGACAGGAAATTTAAATGCAGGAAAAATTAAAATCAACTTAGATCAAGGAACCAGAGGTTGATTGGCATGAAATTTAAATGCAGGAAAATTAAAATCAACTTAGATCAAGGAACCAGAGGTTGATTAACATGAAATTTAAATGCAGGAAATTAAAATCAACTTAGATCAAGGAACCAGAGGTTGATTGACAGGAAATTTAAATGCAGGAAAATTAAAATCAACTTAGATCAAGGAACCAGAGGTTGATTGACAGGAAATTTAAATGTAGGAAATTAAAATCAACTTACAAGGCAAGTCTAATTTTGACACGAGTAGTTCCTCCCCGATGAAGTGTACTTAACAGGGTCCCGAAGGCCAATGATTAATGGAGGACGAGTTGCAAGACTTGACCTACGACCTCCTTTCTTCGGATGCCCCTTTTCTGTTCTTGACTTTCTTCTTACTTTACGAAAAGCGCCCTTGCGGGTTTTCATTTTCCTTTCACCCACCTGACTAGAAGCGCCCTTCCAGGTTTTCACCTCTAGTATTTTTTTTTTTTTTTTAAGGCCATTCCCTGCAAATCTCATAGCAAAGTACGTGAGGTTATCAAATTTCATATCCTAATCTTATGGCAAAATTTTAAATGATTAATAGCGCATTAGATAAAGAGATTGAGACTGACAATATTAAAGAGTGAGTATAGGGAAGGATGAAAGCAAAGAGATAAACACAAATAAAGTATAACTTTATTATGGTTTTAAGAAATAAAGGTACAGTTTCAAAAAAAAAAGGGTACAGGGATAGATCTCACATATTCCTTGTAGTTGGCTTTGAAGTCTCTTAACTGCCATTATTTCAAGTATTTTGAAGCCTCATGGCCGTGACGGTTTATTTCCATCTTTGGTTTCATGCCCCGTTCCTTATTCCTCCCTTTTGGTTCTTGGGATGCCCTTTCGGGTTTTCACCCCTAGATTATTATTATTATTATTATTATTATTATTATTATTATTATTAGCTCACTCTTTTAAGACGCCCTTTCGGGTTTTCATCCTTCACTCATTTTACAGAAAGTGCCCTTCCAGGGTTTTCGCCTTCTTTCACACATTTTGCTAGGAGCGCCTTTTCAGGTTTTCACTCCTACTTTTTTTTTTTTTCAGGCATAGTATCTCTTGACAGTGTCAGTATTCACAGGTCTTGGAAATTCTTCACCGTCCATGTGGGTCAAGATCAAGGCCCCACCAGAAAATGCCTTTTTAACCACATAGGGTCCCTCGTAGGTTGGTGACCATTTACCCCGGGGATCGTTTTGATTCGGAAGCACTTTCTTCAGGACTAGGTCCCCCGGTTGAAACTCAGCGAATACCATTGTTAAATCCCCTGGCCATTCTTCTTTGGTATAGTTGCCCGTGACATGCCGTTGCTAGCCTCTTCTCATCTAGCAGGTTTAACTGGTCTAACCTTGACTGGATCCATTCCGACTCATCAATCCCCGATTCTTTCAGAATTCTTAGAGAAAGAATTTCTACCTCAATAGGTAGTACAGCTTCCATCCCGTAAACCAGTGAGTATGGAGTTGCCCCAGTTGATGTCCTTACAAAAGTCTGGTATGCATGAAGAGCGTAGGGAAGCATATCATGCCAATCTTTATAAGTGACTGTCATTTTCCGGATTATTCTCTTGAGATTTTTGTTTGCGGCTTCCACTACTCCATTCATTTGGGGACGGTATGGTGAGGAATTTAGATGTCGGATTTTGTATTGATCACATAACTTTTGAATATTTGGACCATTTAAGTTCTTGGCGTTGTCAGTGACAATTTCATTGGGGAGGCCGTGCCGGCAGATGATATTATTTCTAAAGAATTTGAGGAATGTGTTCTGTGTAATGTGGGCATATGAAGTCGCTTCGACCCATTTAGAAAAGTAATCGATAGCCACCAGGATAAATCTATGCCCATTGGATGCCTCAGGGTTGATGGGACCAATCACATCGATGCCCCACATTGCGAAAGGCCATGGTGAAACGAGGTTGAACAGTTGGTGAGGCGGAACATTTATCGGATCCGCGTAGATTTGGCACTTATGGAACTTTCGAAAATACTCGACGCAATCCTTTTCCATGGTAGTCCAAAAATACCCTCGTCTCATGATTTGCTTAGCCATCATGTGCCCATTAGCATGGGTTGCACAGTTTCCCTCATGGGTCTCGAAAAGGATTCTCTTTGCCTCTTTTACATCCACACATCTCAATAATTCGCCGTTGGAGCTTCTTTTGTATAGAATTTCTCCACTGGGGAAGTATCCTAATGCTAATCTCCGAATCATCCTCTTTTCATTTTTGCTTGCCCCTGAAGGGAATTCTCTGGTTCTGATATAAAGCAAGATGTCATGGTACCAAGGTTTATTATCAGGTTCTTCTTCGATCATGAAGCAGTAAGTTGGCTCACTCCTTGCTTTAATCTTTAATACCTGAGTCATCTGCCCTTCTTCCATTTGAGTCATAACAGGCAAGGTGGCTAAGGCATCTGCAAATTGATTCTTGTCTCGACTAAGGTGAGTGAAAGAGATTTCCTCGAATTTCTTAGTCAGTTCCAGTAAGTACTTCTGATATGGGATTAGCTTCGGATCCTTAGTTTGCCATTCTCCCTTGACTTGATAAATGATCAGGGCTGAGTCTCCATATACCTCCAACTTCCTAACTTTCATTTCGATAGCAGCTTGTAGACCCATTACACAAGCTTCGTATTCTGCGATGTTGTTGGTGCAGTCGAATCTCAACTGGATAGCTATCGGGAAGTGTTTTCCATCCGGGGATACCAATACAGCTTCGATTCCATTACTGGATAAATTGATAGCTCCGTCGAAATACATTTCCCATACATCAGCTGGCTTTTCTTTTCCGCAATCTACTTCGTTAATATGCTCATCAGGGAACTCAAAATCCAGAGCTTCATAATCCTGGATAGGGTTTTCTGCTAGGAGATCAGTGATCACGCTACCTTTCACCGCTTTCCGGGTCATATAGACAATGTTGTATTGGGAGAGAATGACTTGCCATTTGGCTATCTTTCCTGGCACGAATGGGCTTTCGAATACATACTTAATAGGATCCATCCAGGAGATGAGCCATGTCTTGTGATTCAACATGTAATGCTTGAGACGATTTGCTGTCCAGGCTAATGAGCAGCAATTTTTCTCTAGGAAAGAGTACCTTGACTCACAATCATTGAACTTCTTGCTCAGGTAATAAATAGCCCTTTCCTTCCGGCCGGTATCATCATGTTGCCCCAAAACACATCCCATTGAGCCTTATTGGACTGCCATATATAGAATCAGAGGCCTTCCTGCCACCGGCAGAACCAATATTGGTGGGTTGGAGAGGTACTGCTTGATTTTCTCGAAAGCCTCTTGACAAACTGAATCCCATTGTGTGGTGTTAGTCTTTCGGAGTAATCTAAAAATAGGCTCAGCTTTAGCGGTGAGATTGGAAATAAACCTTAATATGTAGTTTAACTTCCCCAAGAAACTGCGCACCTCCCTTTTTGTTTTTGGGGATGGCATCTCTTGAATGGCTCGGACTTTGTCTGGATCAACTTCTATCCCTTTCTCGCTCACTATGAACCCCAACAATTTCCCAGATCTAGCTCCGAATATGCATTTGGCAGGGTTCAGTTTCAGCTGATATTTCCTAAGTCTCTCGAATACTTTTCTCATCACCCGCACATGGCTCTCTTCTCCCCGGGATTTGATGATCATATCATCCACATACACCTCCACTTCTTTATGCATCATATCGTGGAATAATGTGACCATGGCGCGTTGATAGGTAGCTCCAGCATTCCTTAATCCGAAAGGCATGACCCGATAGCAAAATACCCCCCCATTGAGTGATAAAAGCAGTTTTCTCCTTGTCTCCCTCATCCATTGGGATTTGATTGTACCCTGATGCCCCATCGATACACGAACACCTGCCCAATCCCGCAACATTGTCTACTAACACATCAATGTGAGGGAGAGGGAAATCATCTTTCAAGCTTGCTTTATTAAGATCCCTGTAATCAACGCACACCCTAACTCTCCCGTCCTTCTTCATTACCGGGACAACGTTAGCTATCCATTGGGGATATTTGACTACTTCCAAGAACCCAGCATCATACTGTTTCTTGACCTCATCCCTAACTTTGAGCAGTGTGTCAGGATTCATTCTTCTTAGCTTTTGCTTTACCGGGAGTGTCCCCGGAATTAGGGGAATTTTGTGCGTCACAATCTGGGGGTCCAAACCGACCATATCATCATAGCTCCAGGAAAACACGTCTAGGAATTCTTTGAGCAAACTGATCATATCTTCCAATTCTTCACTCTCCACAACCTTAAGTTCCCTTTTTACTTCTTCGGTGCCTAAGTTTATGGTGCGCGTTTTGTCTCCACAAGGCACTAGGGAAGGTTCATCCCTTTCATCCCTTTCTTCTGTGAGCTCTACCTCAGAATCACTTGAAGTAATGGCAGTTATGGGGATTTCAAAATTAACCAGAGGAATTTTTGAGTCTATTGAATTATTAGGTGTTAATTGATGAACAGTCCTGAATGAATGAAAATAGAATATATTATAAGGATGGAATTCAAATGGAAAGAAAAAGAGAATTGGATATAAAATGCGCTATTAATTCATTAAGATTTATGACATAAGAAAAGGGTCCATTTACAATGTTACACTTGCCACCATGGACAAAATGATCAAGTGTAGATAACCAAAGGTACTTTACTCGAAATTAAGTACAGGGATATCCTCTGCTGTCCAGTTGTCCAGTTCTTGCCCCTCAGCTATTGGCGAGACTAGAGCCTCATACAAGGAATCCAAGAGGATGACATCGATGGATGGTTCATCAAGTGATTCTTCCACATCTGCTGGATTTTTAATGACCGGTTTAGTGAAGACTTCCATGATTCTCGGGACTACCTTCATTCTCTCGATTTTCTGATCGAATCTCTGATCCCAAAGTCTGTTCCTCAACCAGAATCACCCATCCATGAGGGCATCTTCCTCATAACCCAAACCGCAATGGCCCACCTTCTGAATAGCCGGTATAGGTTCAATAATCCCTTGTAATGCGGCGCCTAGGCCTCTGCCCTCTTCATACCCATTCCTCAACATCACCTTGGCTACCATAGCCATAGCCCCTTCATTTTTCGAGATAGTTTCTTGTAATTCGAGGGCTTGGAAGGAGCTTTCCAACGACTCCTCAGCCGCTTCCATATAAGGAAGAGATTATGGCTTGGTGACCAATATGGCTTCTTCCCCTCTCAGTGTGATGATTTTGCCATCCATGATGTACTTTATCTTCTGATGCAAAGTTGAAGGAATGGCATTCGCTGAATGGATCCACGGCCTCCCCAGCAACATAGTGTAGGCCGGTTCAATGTTCATCACTTGGAATGTGACGTTGAAGGTGCATGCGCCAATTTGGAGTGGTAAGTCAATGTCTCCCAGCACTTCTCTTCTTGTACTGTCAAAGGCTCTTACCACCATAGCACTCTGACGTATATTCGATTGGTCAACTGGTAGCCTAGCCAAAGTGGCACTAGGCAGTACATTGAGGGCTGATCCATTATCAATAAGGACCTTGGCCACTATATAACCTTTACATTTCACTGTCACATGTAGGGCTTTAGTGTGTGTTAAGCCTGCAGGGTCTATCTCTTCTTCAGAAAAGGTGACAAAACTGGATGCCTGGATTTGTCCCACTATCTTCTCAAACTTCCCCAGTGTGATGTCGGGGTTCACAAAGGCCTGATCCAGAATTTTCTGCAGGGCTTGACGGTGTACCTCTGAGCTCAGAATTAGTGATAACAGTGAAATTCTGGCAGGTGTCTTCCTTAACTGTTCCACCACATCATACTCACTCTGCTTCATTATTTGAAGCAACAACTCCTCCTCTTCTTTAGGCCCGGCGGGTTCTACTTCCTCCGTTTTCTCAACCTCCTCTTCTGTACTCTTTTGTAACTCTCCCATTTTTACTTTCCCTCTCTTCTTTTCTTTTTCATCAGACCCGTAACATCTCCCACTTCTGGTTATAAACTCCACCTCTGATTCAAGCGGGGAAGATTTTGTGGCAATGGCGAGCTGAGGATTAGGTTGGGGAGTAGTACTGCTGGTAAGTCCGGCGTAAGTCATTCTGAAATGCTCATGGGGAGTGAAGCACGGTTTTGGAGGTGCCGGAGGTGAAGCAGGATTAGGAGCCGACGTACTGCTTGACGCTCCTTGGGTGAAAACTTGGAAGTTATAATTCCAAGGTATGGCATGGGTATTGGTGACAGGGAGCTGAGGCGGAGTTCGGATAATCGTCACTGGGGGTGAGAAGGTGATTCTGGGTTTAGAGGTGGAAGCATTTTGGCTGAATCTAGCTGTGTTCACTGCCCCTTTCATCTTTGACCTTGTCTGGCATCTCAGAACTTTGAGGGACAGTAAGTTCTGAACCTCTTGCTTAAAATCTTCACAATTTTGCAGCTAGTGGTTAGCTGCCTCTCCATGATAGGAGTAACCTGCCCCATCTTCAGGTTCTGGTGCTTGAGGGTAAAGGTAACCTTCCTTTACTGCCATCCTGAAAATTGCCTCAAAGTAAGGAATCAGATTATTTACTTCTGGGGTTGACCCTTCTTCGTTAGACTCTATCATATTTACACCATTGCCCGCATTATGGTTGGGCAACGGGTTTGAGGTAACATTGAGGAGGGAACCATTTCCCTCAATCTTCAACCACCCGTTCCTGATTAAAGCATGCACTCTCCCTCTGAGTGCCCCGCAATTGTCAGTTGAATGCCCTTGTGCCCCTCCATGATATTCACAACGGGCAGTGGCATCATACCACCTGGGGTATGGTGGTTGAATTGGGTCTAGGGGAACTGGTACCATCTGGTTTATACCGACGAGGTATCGGTATATTTCACTTAGTGGGAGGGGAAGGGGTGGATCAGGGTTTCTTGGTGGTCTAGGGTTATTTTGAGGTGGCCTGGGTTGGGTAGGTGGAGGAGGCGGTCTGGGTTGGTAATTTGTAGGTGGAGGATACTGTGGGCGTGGGTGTGGATAATTTGGGAAAGGAGGTGGAATGTTGGCAACTGTTTGGCCATGAGGGGGAAGATACGGCCGGTAGTTATTTTGGGGAAGTGGGGAATAATTATTTTGCCGGGTGATGGAATGCACATCACCTTCCTTTTTCTTGCCAAAACTGGCAGTCTTCTTCACAGGGTTCTCGGCCAACTCCTGTAGTCGTCCCATCCTTAAGTTGGCCTCAATTCTCTCGCCCGCTTGGATAATATCCGAGAAGCTGTTGGAGGTATTCCTAATCATCAGATTGAAATAAGGAGCCTTCAATGTCTCGATGAATAGGGAGCATAATTCATTGTCAGTCACCGGAGGATATACTTCTGCAGCCTTCTCTCTCCATCTCTAGGCATATTCCTTGAAGCTTTCCCTGTCCCTCTGTACCAGGTTTTGGAGGTCTATCCTCGTAGGGGCCACATCACAGTTAAATTTGTACTGCTTCAAGAAGGCATCAGCTAAATCCTTCCAGGAGCACAGTTTGCTCCTGTCAAACTGTATGCACCATCTCAGGGCTGCTCCGGAGAGGCTCTCGTGAAAGAAGTGGACGAGAAGTCTGTCATCTTCTGTCAAGGCAGACATTTTGGCAATGTAGGTTGCCAGGTGAATGCAGGGATCTGAGTTCCCAGTGTACTTGTCGAAATCCGAGACTTTGAATTTGGGTGGCACCACCACATCTGGCACCAATCTAAGTGACGCCACATCGATTGAACCATACATGTTCAGCCCTTCTATTGCTCTCAATCTCTCCTCTAGAGCAGACAGCTTCTCATTTTCCCTGGTTTTATTTTCTCCTCCTACTGCATGAAATGCTCCCCCAGTTAGCCGATGAGGGGCGGAGTGAACTGGAGGAATTAGTATTGAAGGGTATGGGTCAGCATTTGAGACGGCTGGGTAATGGGAGAAAGGTAGGTCATTATTTATGGTAGCCGGATTGACAGTGATTGTCGGATCCGAGATAGGTGACTGAAAGGTGAAAGAGGTAGAAGCCTGATGAGGATCCATTGTTGTAGGTGGTGGGGGAGGTAGTGGTAGGTTAGGTTCTGAAGCGGGTTTATTTTGGGACATCTCCCTCATTAGTCTCATGAGTTCTGAGACCTGGTCTTTCAATTCGGAAACCTGTCCTTATAGGTTCTGGACTTGTTCTTGGTCTTCCATTATCTTCTTTGTTTGGGATCTCGTTAAGTACACTCGTTTGGGTTGAACCGTGTGCCTGGTCAGACTTGCTTTGTTTGAAGCAATGTTGATTTTCTGTAGGCAAGTAAATAAAAAAAGCTTTTAATGAATTTTGAATTTCGTAAAAAAAACTAAAGGTCCTGGTTCGGACAAAGGATACAGTGGCATTTGGGAGCCAAAATGAAATCTGCAGAAGGATGATTGCATCAATTTTATCATGGCATCATTCGATAGTCTGACTGTGAATGACTGGATTGAATGCGCATCTATAATACCTGTCCATATGGCACATCCAATTTTTCGCATTACCCTAGTGAGGGGGTTCCTACGGGAGTTATACTATTCATTCACAACTTTACTAAATAATGGCTCAAAAATCATTCTATTAACTGAATAATTTGTACACAACATTCTTTACATCGGCCTAGGCTCAGGGAGGTTCTTTATAATGAGATGACATTTTCTGAGATACTCATATAACCTTTCTTCTTGTTTGGAAGAGGTCGAACATTTTTAGAGCATACTCGGATTCAGGTAGGAGTTCTTATTTTCCCTGTGCTATTGTTCTCTCCAGCTGGTCAACATTCTCTTTCAGTTCCTGATAGAGAGCAGCTTATCTTTCTTTTTCCTTCCTTTCCTTAGCACATTCTTTCAGAATATCGTTGATGAGTAGTGCTTGTTCCTTCAATTCGAGCTTCTTCTTTTTGTTTTCTTGTTTATACTCTTCTACGAGTATCTCTTGGTATTTCATTTTTTCCTGAAGCTTACTATTCTGTACTTCCATTTCTTTTATCACAGCTTGGAGAGGGCTTTTTTCCTTTTCCCACCGTGCCTTTTGCTCTTCGAAGGCCATCTTTTCGGCCCTTGCCTCTTCCCTGAGCCTTCTCACTTTTCTTTTAAGGTTCTGCTTTTGGTCCTCTAACTGCTTTATTTGTTCTTGCAGTCGCGAGTTCTCGATGTTTGCCTTTTGTAGGGAATCGGTCAGATGATCATTAGCTTCTTCTGATAGGATGTTTCGACGAGGGTCGCTGTCTTCGAATTTTGTTGAATCTGCAGTTAAGTGTTCTTGGTCCCTGTCAGCCCTCCATTTAAGATAATCGCCCGTGGCACTCGGACCTTTAGGCGACCTCTCCATCAGAGTGATGTTTTCCCAAGATTTGCGAGCTATTTTCAACCCCTCCTCTTCCTTGAGCTCATGGTAGAAATGACCTTGGTGGTATTCTTCAATGTTGATTCTGAACTGTGTTGAGCCAAACTATCTCATTACTAATGACGGAGTGTAACTTGTGTATCCACTCACTCCGATTAGGGATACCGTTGATTACCCCCCGTGCCGATCAAAATGGATTGACCCGACGTCCACAATTTCCTTCAACAGTAGTCATGGCTATTGAAGCTCAAAATCTGCTTTTGCCAATGCGGCTCATCCTTCGGGCTGATTACTAATCGGGTCATTTTCTCGAGGAGAGGCTGGTCAAGGTACCAAGTTAATCCCTTCGTCTCCACAGGACACATATGACTAATGATCCAGAGGTGCAACAACTGAGAACAACATTTAATGGATCCCTTGCCTTGTTGTCTGTAGTAAGTAAGGGTTAAGAAAGTCTCGGCAAGAATTGCCGGTACTGGATTAACCTTCTATCTCTCTACTGCCCAGAACATTCCCACAATGCCGCAGGTTATGATTCCGGAAGGTCCAGGGAACAAAATCAGGCCGTAAATTCCTAAAGCGAGCACCAATGAAGCTTGATCCCACTGTTCATCTTGGATGTACTGATCCAACCCCTTCTTGAGATAAGTCCAATACCATCCATGCATGTTTCCTTTGACAGTTTCCCTCGCCTTTGCTTCTTCTGGTGGAATCCCCAGTATATGTGCGAATCATTTCCAGGTCTGCCTATGCTCGAGGTGTAGGTTAATCCGATTCTACGCAGCATAAGAGATTTCTAGCAATGCTTGATATTCTTCCATAGTGGGAGTGGTATCGATGTCGTTGAAAGAGAACACCCCAAACTTAGGATTCCAAACTGGCAACATGGCCTTTAGTGCTGGGACTTGAACTTTAACTCGCATCAAGGTTGCAATCCTCCCATATTTCTTCTCAAATTGTGCTTTGACTTGATCGGGAAATGACTTCCAACCATTGGCCAGACCCTCGAGACTGTTCATTCTGACTTCAATCTTGTCCAGGTCTAATGGAGGTAATGAGCTAGTATCACTTTGTAGGGGCACTGAACTATTTTTGGGCCATGGTTTAGCATTCTGTTCTGATTTAAGAACTTCTTCTGCTGACTGACTCGAGGACGCCATGTTAAAAAATGATGCTTATCCTTTTACAAACCTTATTTCGGTGATGCCTGCAGGAAAAACTTATTAGCAGGATAAATTCAGGTAATCTTGAATTATACTGTTAGCAGAGTGACACCTACACATTTATCAAAGTAGGAAAGTGTGTAGGTTTTCTTAACAGTATGATTCAAGATTACTCTAAAAAATAAAGACTAAATAAAACACAAGCAGAATAAGGTAAGAGTAAGTATGCCCCTTTTGTCCTAAAATAAGGAGAGTCCTAATACCGGCTAGGTGCTACCTAATTGGATAGTTCTATCTTATAAGGTAGCTTGCTATGGCTTCCAGCTATCGTGATAGTTTAGCTCAAGGTCTAATCTTCTAAAAGCCACAGGTTCCCAAATTGCCCCCACTGTAAACAGTAGAGCCCCATTCTATCCTCCATGATACTGTCAGAAAAATTCCACGGGTATCACAGTAAATAGAACGAGTTTCAATTTGAGCAGAAGCCTTCACAGATACTAACGGGGTAAAACCCACGGGTACCACTACATGACCCCCTCCTATTTTCCTAAAAGGGTAAGAAAGCCCGGGTATAGGGCTGAAGTGTGTGAGGACATCGTGTGAGTATTCAGTGTGTGAAGGGACACCTTTACCTCTTCCCAGTATGGGGAAATTTTTCTTTTTTCTTTTAAATGAAGAGCGCTGTAGGAAGAAAAACAAGCAAGACAAGCAAAACAGTTAGCAGGAATAACAATAATTAACGTATAGAATTTTGGGAAGTGAGCCCACCTAACTATGATGTGATTACAAAATTAAATCTATTTTTGGACCTCTGGACCGGGGTTAAGTCTAAAAAAACCTCCACAGTGGAGTCGCCAAGCTGTCGCAAGGGGTTTTGCGGTCGCCTGAACGAACCCTCACCGAAGTGGGAAAGAGTGAGGAGTCGCCACTTTAATTTTGAGGGAAATTAAAGAAAACCATTTGTGAAAATAAATTAAAATGAAACCACTTCAAAAGCAGAGATTCTAGGTTCGGGGTCTGTAAACGGGTGGGGAAGGTGTTAGGCACTCCACCTCATCCCTCGATGAGGGTAAGCAGATTTAACTTCACGTTCTTTATAAATTAGAATTGATAGTTAGGAGGGTTTGAATGGAAATGTTCATCCTTTTGACAAAAAGGAATATTTGATTTTTCACTAATTTGGATTACCCAGATACATAAGTAAATGAGACAACCTTAGTGAGTTGCTATTGCATATTGGTTTTATTTTAGGGGAGATCATCTTACGTATTTGTTAAAATTTGATTTGAGAATCGGATAAGAACTCTCCTCCGATCCCTTCTTAGGTGAAAATTTAGATTGGAGATCGGATAATAATTCTCCTCCGATCTCTTTTAGATATTTATTAAAATTTTGGGTGAGAATCGGATAAGAACTCTCCTCCGATCTCTTTTAAATATTTATTGAAATTTCTAGTGAGAATCGGATAAGAACTCTCCTCCGACTCTTTCAAATATTTGTTAAAATTTTGGATTGAGAATCGGATAAGAACTCTCCTCCGATCCCCTTTAAATATTTATTAAGATTTTAGATTGGGGATCGGATAAGAACTCTCCTCTTATCTCCTTTGAATATTTGTTAAAATTTTAGATTGAGAGTCGGATAAGAACTCTCCTCCGATCTCCTTTGAATATTTGTTAAAATTTTAGATCGAGAATCGGATAAGAACTTTCCCCCGATCTCCTTTGAATATTTGTTAAAATTTTAGATCGAGAATCGGATAAGAACTCTCCCCCGATCCTCCTTCGAATATTTGTTAAAATTTTAGATTGAGAATCGGATAAGAACTCTCTTCCGATCTCTTTTACTTAAATTGGAGTCGGATAAGGACTTTTCCGACTTCTTGAAATCTTACATATTGAGAGAGCCTAAGGCTAAGGGTTCTGGCATTCAAAGATGCCAGGGGCCTGAATAAGACTTCTTTTAACTCATTGGTACCTTGTGACTAGACAGGGGATACCAAACTGAATTCTCCGACATTCCTATGTGGTCGCCTTACCAGTACCTTTTGATATCCAATCTATTCCTCTTGTTTATCTAAGGTTCGGTTTTATTCTGCCTTGTGACGTCTTACCTAATTGTCTTTTGTGTCATTCTAATGATTCGGCCTTACTATTTTCCTGACTTATTATTCGGACCTTTCATTATTTTAAAGAGACCCTTAAGATACCGTTACCTATATTTTATCCAACCACTTATATGCTACTCGGGACTAGAAGACTTGCATTCAGAAATAACAAAGATTAACAAAAGAATGAACCGATCAACAAGGAAGTAAACCCGAGAATAACCTTCTTCATGTTCTTTAGCGCAATATAAACTTTGAGAAAATTACATACATCAAAAGAACAAAGGAAATACGTAAAATAAGAACGAACACTTAATAAAATGGCAATATGAGCACTCACCTGTAGGGAGTCGAATCTATTGAACTAACTACAGAATCACAAAACGTAATAGGACTGCGGGCTGATAGTCTGAGGGCTAAGGTTCGCCTTGAAATGAAGGATGCTTCACTAAAATGCAATCGGGTCAAAATAATAACCGAGTTTAAATGAAGTTGAGCTTGGACAATGGGAGTGGAAATAAAGATAACAAATAAAGTGAGAGCGTCACAGGATAATGAATGAACTGAAAATAGAGAGTTTCAGTATTCAAAAATCCCTTTACAAGAAAACACTTTAAAAAACCGTTTTCAAAAGTTTTTCTTACGAAAGCTTCCAAAAATAGCAGAGTAACGAACTGAATTAAGTTTCAGAGTTCTTTCGCTATAGTCACCACCCTTTTTCTCTTCTCGTCCTCCCTTTGAACAGTTTTCATGTAGGTATTTATAGGAACCGGGTGCTCCCCATGAAGGGTCAGGATTTGTTTTGAGGGAGATGGAGGGTTAAGATTTTAAAGGACACGATCTGAGGCTCAGGAATTAAAGAGAATCAGGATGGACGGTTGAGATCCCTTCCGAGATATTTGTCCTTTCTTTCTTCTAATCTGACGGCCCAAAATTTTCTTGTCAAGAATGATCCGAGGGCTAGGAGTGAAAGGCGCTGGTCTTGTCGTCTTCTTCTTTGATCCAAGGGCTCCGAGCTCGTCCTTACAAGTAAGATCAATGGTGGAGGTTAGGATGTACAGCACTGTCATGACATACTCTGGCGCATGTCGATGTCACGAGCGGTCTGGGCTTACGGTGGAGATTTCGTCTGCAACGCTTTAACTACCTCGTCTCTGATTATGACGACAGTTAGCGGAAGTTGTCTTATTCCCTTTGTTTTCCGATCTCCCCTCCTTTCCGGTCTTTCCAACATGATCCTTTTCCGATCACTCATGTCGGGCTCCTCTCCTCCGATCTCTCCCGCTCCGGTCTTTTCCTCTTTCTGGGTCGGTTTAGTCAAAGCATTTGCTTCTTCTATTTTCGAGGCATCCGCTTCGTTTTCCTCTTGCAATCAATGCTCGAATTTTTCCTATATATATACCTTCAACCGGGAAGCCCCCCGCATCTGATTTTTTCCTCTTACTTTTCACAGTTCCTGCTCTAACTGCTCCGGCAGTAGTCCCGGCCATGATAGTGGCTTTTAATCTTTTTCCGATTGTTCTTCTTATTCCCCAACTGAAAATTTATGACCCCGATGATCAGAGAATTATGATAACTTCATTTGATGACAATGAGAGAACCGGACTAACTTACCGCTCTGGATCAAGGACTTCGATCGTGTCGATCTCGAATCGTTCGACCGATATAATTGGCGAACTGATTTCGGGCGAGAAGACTGCTAATATTCCCCTTAACATCGGTGACTGCCCCTTAAAGTTCATTTGGCTCTTCACCACATTAGGCATCCCGACTACAGCTCGGTTCTGGTCAATGACAGTGGGGATGACTCTCCATCCTCATGAGAGTCATAATCACCCCATCTAAGCTGTACATCTATCCGATGTCAATGGCCGGTCTCCCGATCAAACACATCTTTTGATTCAGCCACGAGACTAGGCTTTGACATAGGCCTTTATTAGAGATCCCCCCTACGATGTAATCAGACCTTTAATGTAATCTGGTCTCTAGAGATCGCCCAAATGATGTAATTCAACTTTTATGTAATCCGATCTCTAGAGATCGCCCAAATGATGTAATCCGAACTTTTCGGAAATAAAATTTTATTTTGACAACTGTCATTTTATTATTATTGCATTGATTATTTTCCGATCTCTGATGTGTTTATCCGATCTGGTTACTAACTGAACAACCCTTAACTGATCCGCACTTCCAAACATTCGCCTTAATTAGCCGATCCCTAATTAGCTGATCTTTTTTATGGAATTTCTGGAATATTCGTGAGACGTGTCAGAAAAGCTGGCGAGTCCCATTAACCGATGCACCGCCTGGAACACTGTGAGCATTAAATACTCAGACGGGTATAAATAGGGGATGGGTCAGCCAGTTGCTCTCTTATGTCATTTTCAGCATCCCGCGAGCAATTCCAAAATTCTCTCGATTTCTCAAGTTCTTCCGACACTGATCAAGCTCCGGTAAGGGTTTTGATCCTTCTTTTAGTTTAAATTCTTTGTTTCCTTTGAAAATGAGCGGCGCCGAGGGTCAGAGAGCGGCAAGCCCCCCTTCCGTTCAGATCTCATGGTCGTCTGATGAAGTGGAGGTAGTCGGACCAAGCGTGCGACCTAAACCTCCTAGGGACTCTGTTCCAGCTCGGGGACAAGCAGCACCATTAAGGCATGTATCTTCTTCAGGGAGAGAAAATCTTCCCATGGACGAGCTGCCATCAATCCTGCAAGAAACCGACCTACAGTCGTTCAGCCAGGAGTACAACATCCGGCCTGATTCATACGAGCTGATTAAGTGTCACGGCGATCTTCGTGCCGATCACTTCTTCGAGGAGAACGATATGATCATGATATACGAAGAACAATTAAAGGCCGGGTTGTGGTTCCCTTTCGATGACTTCTTCAAGGAAGTCCTAAAATTTCACCAAGTGTGCATCGCCCAAGTTCACCCAAACTCATGACGGATCCTAGTAGCCTTCAGGGGCCTCTGCCGAGCTAAGGGACTCCGTCCTACAGCTAAGGTATTCACCGAACTGCATAGGTTGACTCGTCGAAAGGACGACGAGTATTGGTTCTTCCAGGTGAAACCCCATTTTGGACTTTTTACCGACCTGCCTTCCTCCCTAAAGAATTGGAAGAACCGCTTCTTCATCCTGAGGAGCAACATTCCGAAAAGCTTTGAGGGCTTCCCTCGCAGCTGGCTGCACCAGGGCCCCGTACTTCCGAAGCGCCTCACCTTAAATAGGGAAGAAAGCCTGATGGTGATGGAGCTGAAAGATCAGGTGGCCAGAGAGAAGTTCTCTTGTTTGGATGCAGTGACTGCCGAACTGCATCACTGGACAATGGAATTGATCACTGGCGAAGATCGCGGGCTTCAGCTCTCTGACCTCGACATCGGTATTTTCTATATCTCAGATCTTTGGACCTTAGTGATCTCACTGACCTCTTATTTTTGCAGGTATGGCAAGCGGCGAAGCCTTCAAGGAGAGCCGAAAACGAAAAAGAGAGGTCTCCCGGAAAGTGCGGGAGATGAAGCGATCCGAACTGCTCCAGACACCCTGGCATGAAGCTGAGGAACTGCAAGGGGGCTCCTCTCAACCTTCGGGGCAGCCGATCCCTGACATAGAAGTGATCCAATCTCCTCCTCGCCAAGAAGAGCCGCCTCTGCCTCCTCCAGTCGTTTCGAGTGCGGAAGGGGGTCCTTCTCAACCTACCACGAGGACCCTCTCCCGCGGTGCTGAAGTACTGATCCATTCCCTGGAGAAGAACCGAACTGTTCGGGAGAATCCGGGTTTGGCTAAAGTTCTGGGGGCTTTTATTTGCCTTCGGAAGGATCGGGACAAGCTGTCTCCGGACAATCTTGATGACATCCTGACCCGATCTATGAGCCTAAACGTGGAGTGCTTGGTGAACCAGCACATCGTCCGGGAGAAGGCTCACCGCCTGGGTAAGGAGGTCGAGAAGATGGGTCATGAAGTGGCTTCCCTCCGATCCTAACTCTCATCCGCTCAGAACTACATATCTGAAATTGAGGGACGAATGAAGTTTTACGAGGATAAGCTGGCCGAGCAAGCTCATGTTCTGGCCGAGCGAGATCATGTTCTTTAGGAGGTTCAGGCGCTCCAGGCCGGCGAAGTTGCTCACCTCACTGAGGAGCTCAAAGCAAAAGAGGAAGAGGCAGTGTCAAGGGAGGCCGGCACTTATGTAAATGCTCACAGGGATCTCTTGGCCGAGCTCAAGAAGCGTTATCCCGAGGAGGACTTCTCTTGGATGGTCAACCTGGCTCCCCAAGACGAAGAGGAAAGCGAGGAGGAGGTTGAGGGTGAGAGAGGAAACGAGCAAAATGTAGATCAGGCTGGGGGTGATCCTCCAGCCGAATGACTTGTACAAATTTTAAATGAAATGAAAGTTCCCCTTTTGTTTAATGAATGGATGTGATCGGAAAATCCCTAAATTGCCTAAGTACTTGGTTGTCTGAGCATATTAAAACAACAACTAAAAGTGAATATTATTCTAAGTGTAAGAGGTCAGAAAACATAATAAGCATGAGATCGGCAAGGAACCAACGCTAAACGGGACTTGATTAACAATTGGAAATTTGACTTGAACACTTAAGGTTAGGATCATTATTAAACCGGATTGGAACCTTAACTTTATTATTCCCAAATTTTGAAAAAGGAGATCGGCAATAAGACTGGTGACATAAAGGTCTAGTGTTGGTTCAATTTCGTTTAACAGGAGAGATCGGAAATGTGATTGACTGATCAGGGGACTTGACAATTAGCTTGAGAGATCGATGAGGCTTTAAATGATACGGGGACTTAGTATTAATTAGATTCCTTTTGAGGAGAGATCGGAAATGTGGTTAGTTGGTAAAGGGAGACTATATGTTGGGGATCGGCTTTAAAGTTTATTGATTTCAGGGATCGGCCAAAATATGGTGTCGACAGCGGGGAACCCTGAAAAATACTTTTAGGACTTAAAGAGACATCAATTGAAGTATAAATATCATTAGAGTATCAAAAAAAAAAAAATTAATTAGTACAAAGAAAAGTGAGAAATCAAAAAACGGACAAAACCCGGTGTTAACGAAAAATCGGGAATGCAACCCGAACAGGGGTATTGTGGTCATTTGACATCCCGAGTTGTCTTTTGACCTAAATGTCCATTGAAAATACATGATATTATATTTGGAAAATGTCATGAAAAATTAAATTAGTGGTACATAATGTAAATAGCAAAAATGGGGTATAAATTGAGTAATTAACACTTAAATCATATTAAATCATTTTCTTAGGTGAGTGGAGCACTATGGGGATTAAATAAACACTATGTGGGCAGGTGTATTTCCACTAACTTCATCTTCTTCATTCGTTCTTCCATTGCCGAAAGGAAGCTCTCCAAAACCATCCATGGCTGAAATGTTTAAAGCTTCCTAAACCCCCACCATTTCCATCCTAAACACCAAAGTCACTTCACAAATTTTTATCCCCACCTCACAAGGAAGAAGTAGATACTAAAATCAAGGGAGTTTAGTGAAGATTTAACAAGCCTCATTAATAGGTAAGTTTGTGTTTTTGATTTTTGTTTTATTAAAGTTTGTAAGGATGTTATGGGTATTTGATTTATGGAGAGATTTTTGAGGTTTGATGTTTAAAGGGGGATGTGTACTTTTGGCAGCCATGGAAACTCCTTGAAGACAGTTTATTTTTGCTTGTAAATGGTGGATTAAAGGCTTGATTAAATGTTTATGTGTGTAAGAAATTATTTGGGTGATGTATACTTAGTATATGTGAATGTGTATTTGAAATTTGAAGCTTGGGAATTAATGGAATGTAAATGCATAAATCGGCAGCCTGGTTTGGTGAACCATAAGGATATTATTTTATGTTTGGATTATGGTATAATAATGTTGAATTGTTATGGTTGTTATGGCAGCTTGGGTATATGTGTGATGGTGTGAGGTTGGACATGTAAATGAGCATGAATAGGTGGTTTAATTGTTGTAATTGAGTTTGACAAATTCTGCACTTTATGGTGTATGTTGAATGTGATTGTAAGCTACCAAAATGATCAATAATATGTTGTGAAATATGTTTAGGTTAGGGTATAAACCAGAATTGGCATGAAGGTGAAGTTTGGTAAGTGTTAAAGGTGATCTTTGATGAGTATGAACAAAATGCAATAGGGCAGTTTGAGTTTGGGCCTAGAACCTTAAGTGTGTAGCTCTAATTGGTATGAAACCAATTGAAGGTGAAACTAGGCACAAAATGTGCCAACTTTCATGAAGGAAGCTTGCCAAAATTCTGCTTGTAAGGTGGCTTGAAAAATGACCAAATCCGGATTAGTGCAATTAAGGCCTGAAATTTGACCATTTGTGCAGCAGTTAGTGTTTAGGCCATAACTCACTCAAAACAGGTCCAATTGATCTGAAATTTTGACCATGAATAGTTAAGACTATATCTACAAGTCTTATGAAGACGGTAAAGCCCAGAAATGACCATAAGCAAGTCAAACAGCTTGCACAAGTTCGGGTCCAAAAACTGGCCGAACCAAAATTGACCTAAAATGACCTAAAGTGAATTTTGATGCATTTTGACCAGCAATAGCAAAATGACCATAACTTGGTCTACATAACTCAGAATAACCTGAAATTTTGCCTTGCGTGTAATAAGACATAGATCTACAAGTTTGTAGTTTTGACCGAAACCCGAAAATCGAGGGAACTAGGTCGTCCAGCTAGGTCAAACTAGTATCACGGAATCCAGCAAATTGCAAGAAAATGCAAGATACATGGAAATGAATTTGGTAACATGTACCAACCCTAAAAGACTATCGAATGTGACATATTAGTAACATTAAAACCTAATTTACCTAGAATGCGTCGAGAGTCGACATATTTGGTTGACTAAGCAAATAATAGAATTCAGTGAATTAATTATCAAGCATTATCATTAGAGACAGTTTAAATGAGTACTGAAACACCTCAAATTGTGTTTCTCAGTTAGCAAAGACTCAGGGAAAGGAAAGGAAACACTGAGTCAAGGTCAGGAGACAGTTATCAGAGGTTTGTGCACAACAGTTATTTCTTTTTAATTTTTCAATTGAAATAAATTATGACTATTTGTATATTATTGTTTTCAATTATGGAAATGTGTTTGAATGGATACTTATTGCTTGAAAAGCATTGTAAATGGTTTGAAACTATGAAAAAATTGATTTAGTGTGATTTGTGAAAATTGAAGTTAATTATGAATTGTGTTGCCATTTTGTGAATGAAATTATGACTTTGGAAATTTATTGGATTCTCACGAATCATTTGAATAAAATGTTTGGAATTGATTTTGTGTTCACACTTAGCATGACAGTATCACATCATTCCTTCTCCATTTATGGGGTTGTGATCGTTTATTTTTCTCTCTCTCTAGTTTACCAGTTGAGATGATCGGATGAGTACTCATTATATAGCTAGCTTCCTTCCTCATTGATTTCGATTAGTGGGGTTGTGATTGCTTTGTCGTGGTGTACAACGCGGCATTGATCGAAAATTTGTGTCATGGCTTAAGTTGTGTATGAATTGGCAACACTGTCACACCCTACCCCTCTGTAAGGCATAACATGATCCCGTAGTATACCTAATGAATTACCAACTTCGTCTTACTGATAACCCATTAAATACACTACAAGGGATTTTAAAACTTTTCTTACTCCATTTTACAATGGTGAGCACTATTTACAGGTGTTAAAAACCTTTTTGAACTGAAGTGAAAGAGCTAACACATTTTAAGAATTAACAATTTCTGTAAAAATTTTGGCGGAGTACCATTTGTATTTTGAGCTAAACAGTTCTTCAGAAAACCTGTAAAAAGCACTTCAATATATTTTTCTCAACCTCAACTCCAACAGTTAAACACCACAATATATTTCTCAACTCAATTCCACAATAATTTTTTTTTTACTGAGATAAAAGAAATATAATCAAATTTTACAAGTCAAAATAACTCATAATTTACTTTACAACTTCAATGTGCAATTTTAATTTACAACTGCTTAAAACCAAGAATAATATATACATACAGTGAACATACATTACAGTACAAAATGTAAAATGTGGTATGCTCAATATACCCGATAATCTCTCGCTGGATGTAGTAGCAGCCTAGTCTGCTACCCTGTTGGTCTGTCTACCTGCGACAGCAATAAAAAGCTATCGCTGAGACAATGTCTCAGTGGTGCACAACATTAACCAAATACAACTTTAAATCACAATTTATAAATCATATAAATAGTGGATACTTAAAACCATAGTTAAATTCAAGACAATGAATGTCAGAAGGAATTTACACAATATCACAATAAATCTCAGTAATCAAAACATAGTTAAATTCAAAAGACAGTGAATGTCAATAAGAATTTAAATTCATTTCACAATCTCACAATACATATCAATAAATCACACACAGCTTAATCATGTTCCAAAGTTCAATTCGTCCCAAAAGCCGATGGCTAATGAGGTATTCAATTCGTCCCAAAAGTCGATGAATAATGAGGAATAACATAGCTAGCTAGCAAAAATATGAGTACTCATTCTATTCGTCCTCAACAGGCACACACTTCAACATTCAGCCAGAGAGGGAATTCAATTCGTCCCACTAGACAAGCTAGCGAGGAATAAAATCAATATACATGATAGCTGTGGTTTCAAACCATTTCCAATGCTTTTCAATCAATAAGTATCCATTAATATCATTCAAACAATTTTCCACAGTTTCAAACCATTTACAATGCTTTTCAAGCAATAAATATCCATTCAAACACATTTCCACAATTTAAAACAATAATGTACAAATAGTCATAATTCATTTCAATTGAAAAATTCAAAAGAAATAGCTGTTGTGCACAAACCTCTGATAACTGTCTCCTGGTCTTGACTCAGTGTTTCCTTCCCTTTCCCAGAGTCTTTGCTAACTGAGAAACACAATTTGAAGTGTTTCAGTACTCATTTTAACTGTCTCTAACGATAATGCTTGATAATTAATTTGCTGAATTCTATTATTTGCTTAGTCAACCTAATGTGTCGACCCTCGATACATTCTAGGTAAATTAAGTTTTAATGTTACTAATATGTCACATTCAATAGTCTTTTAGGGTTGGTACATGTTACCAAATTCATTTCCATGTATATTGCATTTTATTGTAACTTGCAGGATTCCAGTATACTAGTTTGACCTAGCCGGACGACCTAGTTCCCTCGATTTTCGGGTTTCGGTCAAAACTACAAACTTGTAGATCTATGTCTTATTGCACGCAGGGCAAAATTCAGGTCATTCTGAGTTATGTAGACCAAGTTATGGTCATTTTACTATTGCTGGTCAAAATGCATCAAAATTGGTCACTTTAGGTCATTTTAGGTTCGGCCAGTTTTTAGATCCAAACTTGTGCAAGCTGTTTGACTTGCTTATGGTCATTTCTGGGCTTTGATGTCTTCATAAGACTTGTAGATATGGGTCTTAACTATTCATGGTCAAAATGTCAGGTCAATTGGACCTGTTTTGAGTGAGTTATGGCCTAAATACTAACTGCTGGCCAAATGGTCAATTTTCAGGCCTTGTTTGCACTTAATCCAGATTTGGTCATTTTTGAAGCTACCTTGCAAGCAAAATTTTGGCAAGCTTTCTTCATGAAAGTTGGCACATTTTGTGCCTAGTTTCACTTCCAATTGGTCTCATACCAATTGGAGCTACACACTTAAGGTTCTAAGCCCAAAATACAAACTGCCCTATTGCATTTTGTTCATACTCATCAAAGATCACTTTTAACCCTTACCAAACTTCACATTTATGCTAATTCTGGTTTGTACCAAAACCTGAACATATTTTACCATATATTGTTGATCATTTTGGCAGCTTACAATCATATTCAACATACACCATAAAGTGCAGAATTTGTCAAACTCAATTATAACAATTTAATCACCTATTCATGCTCATTCACATGTCCAACTTCACACCATCACACATATACCCAAACTGCCATAACAACTAACACAATTCAACATTAATATTCCATAATCCAAATGTGAAATAACAACTTTATGGTTCACCAAACCAGGCTGCTGATTCATGCATTACATTCCCCAAATTTCCAAGCATTCAAATTTCAATACACATTCACATATACTAAGTATACATAACCCAAATAATTTCCTATACACATAAACATTTAATCAATCCTTTAATACACCATTTACAAAAAATAAAATAAACTGTCTTCAAGGAGTTTCCATGGCTGCAAAAAGTACACATCCTCCTTTAAACATTAAACCTCAAAAATTTCTCCATAAATCAAACACCCATAACATCCTTACAAACTTTAATACAACAATAATAAAAAATACAAACTTACCTATTGATGAGGCTTGTTAAATCTTCACCAAAATCCATTGAATTTAGTATCTATCTCTTCCTTGTGATCTGGGGATAAAAATTAGTGAAGAAACTTTGGTGTTTGGAGGTGAAAATGGGGGAGATTATGAAGCTTTAAGCAAAACGGCCATGGAGGATTTCAAGCTTTTCATTTCGGCAATGGTGAGTGAATGAAGAAGATGAAGGTGTTAGTGGGGTTTACACCTGCCCACATATTGATTATTTTAACCCCATAGTGCTCCACTCACCAATATTTAATTACATTATAAGTTAAATGTGTTAATTACTCAATTTGAATCCCATTTTTGTTATTTACATTAGGTACCCGTAATTTAAATTTTCATTATATTTTCCAAGTGTAATATTATTTATTTTTAATGGAAATTTAGGTCAAAAGGCAACTTGGGGTGTCAAATGACCACAATGCCCCTGTTCGTGTTGCATTCCCGATTTTTCGGTAACACCGGGTTTTGTCCGTTTTTCGATTTCTCACTTTTCTTTGTACTAATTAATTAATTTTTCTTTGATATTTCTTATGGTATTTATACTTCAATAGGGGTCTATTTAAGTCCTAAAAATATTTTCGGGGTTCCCATGATCAGAGCTAGTCAACGGTCCACGCCGTGACTTCCCGGTGCGGTCACCCATCGCTAGGATTCTCGACTCGCTTAGCTTGGTTACATTTCTTTGCTATTATTTTTCCTTTGTTTTTCTTGAATTTTCTTTTCTTGTGTTTCATTATTTTATGTCTCCTCACTCATATCGAAGTGTAGTTCTAGGCATCCTAGCTATCCGGACAACACCGGTCACCGGAACAGTAGAACGCACTACCGAACATAGGGGTGTTACAATTCTCCCCCCCTTAAAATAAATTTCGTCTCGAAATTTTACCCGGCATTAGTCTTTGAACAGCTGTGGGTGCTGTCTGCTCATATCCTCTTCACGTTCCCAAGTAGCTTCCTGGCCTGAATGATGGTTCCACAGCACTTTAACCAGGTGTATCTGTTTATTCCTCAGCTGCATCACCTCATAAGCTAGAATTTCTATGGGTTCTTCCTCATATGAGAGATCTAGATTTACCTCAATCTCTTCAACTGATAGTACACGAGATGGGTCTGATCTGTACCTCCTTAACATGGACACATGGAAGACACTGTGTATCCTTGCTAACTTCGGAGGTAATGCCAACCGATACACCAAAGGACCCACTCTTTCCAGAACCTCATATGGACCGATGAAACGAGGACTCAGTTTTCCCTTTCTACCAAATCTCATAATCCTCTTCCAAGGAGAAACTTTGAGGAATATCTTATCACCCACTGCATATTCAATATCTCTTCTCTTCAGATCAACATAGGACTTCTGGCAGTCTGATGCAGCCTTGAGTCTATCTCTGATCAATCTCATCTTTTCCTCTGTCTGTTGCACAATTTCTGGCCAAATCATCTTCCTTTCACCTACTTCATCCTAACATAAGGGAGTTCTGCACTTTCTTCCATACAAAGCTTCATATGGAGGCATCCCTATGCTTGATTGGTAGCTGTTGTTATAAGCAAACTCAATCAAAGGCAAGTATGTATCCCAACTACCTTCAAACTCAATCACACAAGCCCATAGCATATCCTCCAATATCTGAATAACCCTCTCAGACTGGCCATCTGTCTGTGGGTGTAATGCTGTGCTGAAGTTCAATCTAGTTCCTAGGGCTCTCTAAAGACTACGCCAGAATCTAGAAGTGAACCTAGGATCTCTGTCAGACACAATTGATACTGGCACTCCATGCAATTTTACAATCTCATATATGTACAATCTGGCCAATCTTTCCAGGCTATAATCCATTCGAACTGGTAAAAAGTGAGCAGACTTGGTCAATCTGTCAACTATAACCCATACTACATCATGACTACTCTGTGTTCTTGGAAGTCCTGTAACAAAATCCATAGTTATCCGTTCCTATTTCCACTCTGGTATTGACAAAGGATGTAACAAACCAGCTGGAACTTGATGTTCTGCCTTTACTTGCTGACAAGTTAGGCATTTGGAAACAAATTTAGCTATATCTCTCTTCATACCCATCCACCAGTAATGCTCCTTCAGCCCTCTGTACATTTTAGTTCCACCAGGGTGCATAGCAAAAAGAGACTCATGTGCTTCCTTCATAATGATTTGTCTCAATTCCACATCACTAGGAACGCACATTCTGCCCTGATGTAGTAATAAACCATCATCTCTCACAGAAAATTCAGGTTTCTTGCCCTGCTGGACTTCTTTCAGTAGCTTCTGATATTTATCATCATTCTGATCAGCCATTCTAATCTGATCAATCAGTACTGGCTGTACATGCCATGCAACTACTGTTTGTCCCTCATCATCAATCTCTAAACTGGCATGCTGTGCTTTCAATTCATATACCATGGACAAAGGAGAAACTCTGAGACTTGCCATAGTCTTGCGACTTAAGGCGTCAGCCACCACATTTGCTTTCCCTAGCTGATAGTCTATTAAGCAATCATAGTCTTTAATGAGTTCTAACCATCTCCTCTGCCTCAAATTCAATTCCTTCTGGGTGCCCAAATACTTCAAGCTCTTGTGATCTGTGTAAATGTAGCATTTCTCCCCATACAAATAGTGTCTCCAGATCTTCAGAGCAAAAACAATAGCTGCTAGCTCCAAATCATGTGTTGGGTAGTTCCTCTCATGTGGTTTTAGCTGGCGTGATGCATAAGCAATGACATTCCGATCTTGCATCAGTACACAGCCTAACCCATTGTGAGAAGCATCACTATAAACTGTGTATTCTTTACCCGGTGTAGGTAAAGTGAGGACTGGAGCTTCAGTCAAACACCTCTTCAACTCATCAAAACTCTGCTGGCATTTATCTGTCCACTGAAATTTTACATCTTTGTGAAGCAGCTTGGTCAGTGGAGAAGATAACATAGAAATCCCTTTCACAAACATACGGTATTATCCAGCTAAACCCAGAAAACTGTGAATTTCTGTGATGTTCCTGGGCGGCTTCCAATTAAGGATAGCTTCTACCTTGCTGGAATCTACGTTGATCCCTTCAGCTGACACAACATTTCCCAAAAAGGAGATTTCTTTCAGCCAAAATTCACATTTCGATAATTTGGCGTATAGCTGTTTCTTCCTTAAAGTCTGCAGTACAATCCGCAGATGTCTGTCATGCTCCTCTGCATTCCTTGAGTATATCAAAATGTCATCAATAAACACCACCACAAATTGATCGAGATATGGTCTGAAGATAGTGTTCATTAGATCCATAAAAGTAGCTGGAGCATTTGTTAACCCGAATGGCATTACTAGAAACTCATAGTGGCCATACCGAGTTCTGAAAGCAGTTTTTGGAATACTCTGCTCTTGCACCTTCAATTGATAATAACCAGATTACAAATCAATTTTGGAGAATACAGCTGCACCCTTCAACTGATCGAACAGATCATCAATGCGTGGCAATGGATATCTGTTCTTTATTGTCACCTTATTCAACTGCCGGTAATCTATATATAAGCGAGAGTACCATCCTTCTTCTTAACAAACAACACTGGTGCTCCACAAGGTGACACACTAGGGCGGATGAAGCCCTTTTCAAGTAATTCTTGTAACTGTATCTTTAACTCCTTCAACTCTGCTGGTGCCATTCTATAAGGTGTTATGGAGATTGGATCCACACCAAGCATAACATTAATTTCAAACTGCACTTCTCTTTCCGGAGGTAATCCTGGCAATTCATCAGAAAACACATCTGGGAAGTCATATACTGTAGGAATGTCTTTCAATGCTAGACTCCCCACTTGGGTGTCTACCACATGTGCCAAGTATGCTTCACACCCCTTTCTGATCATTTTTCTGGCTAGTGCAGCCAAAATGATGTTTGATGGCAATAACTGCCTCTCCCCATGTATTACCACATCACTGTACTGAGGGAGACCAAAAGTGACTGTCTTCAGCCTACAGTCAATCATGGCATGATGCCTAGCTAACCAATCCATGCCTAAGATGATATCATAATCTATGAAGGGCATTTCAATGAAATCGGATAGAAAAGTGTGTCCTTGGATCACCAAAGGACAATCTCTATACATTCTATTAACCCTGATCTCCTGTCCTAGTGGACTTGTTACTAGTACCTCAAAGTCCATTTTTGTACATGGAACAACAATGCAATCAATGATGCTAGCACTCACATAAGAATGGGTAGAACTCGGATCAAATAACACAAACACATCTTGATTAAAAGTTGAGAAGGTACCAGCCACAACATCAGATGTCTCGGCCTCTTCTCTCTGTCTTCTCTGATTTCTTTTTCTCAGGAGCAGCTTCAGACTCAATTCTTTCCAACTCTAGGGCTTGAGAAATAAGTTTAGAGAAGTTAGTGTGTTTGAATCCGACCACTTGTAATCTGATACTCGGCTTCAAGCCGGTTTCAAACCTCTTGCATCTCTCCCTGCTGGTAGAAAGTAGATTTATTGCATAATGGCTTAAGCGGGAAAATTCCCTTTCATATTCAGCCACTGATCTACTCCCCTGTTTCAGACTTAGGAACTCTTGCAGCTTCTGGTCTACATAAGCATCAGGGACATATTTTTGTCTGAATTCCCTGAGAAAGTCATTCCATGTTAGCACTGCAGTTCTACGGTGTGGGGAATGGTTTTCCACCAGTCATAAGCATCCCCCTGTAGCAAAGATACTGAGTATTCAAATCTGAGCTCCTCTGTACAATGTAGCTTCTTGAATACCCTATCCATCCTCTCTAACCACTGTTCAGCCTCTAGAGGATCTACTGTCCCCTTGAACTCTGTAGCCACATATTTCATCAATTTGTCATACTGCCTAGCAGGAGACTGTGGTTGTACCACTGGTGTCTGTATTGGGACTTGAATAGGCACATTACCAGCCATTTGTTGGAACATTGTAGCCATCTGTAGAGCGAACTGAGCAGGAAGCTGTGGTACTGTGGGGGCTGGTGCTGCTGAACCACTGACATTATGTAGGGCTAGGGCATCCCCTTACACCTCAGCCTCTATAGATTGATCGACTGAACGATCACCCTCTTCCATAGTCAATGCAAGGATCTAAGATCTCCTAAACAAATAACACAAGGAGATTTCCTCCCGTTAGTGCATATTTATAATGTAATGTACTGTATGTATCAAACAATGATATTGAGTAGTTGTACTATGAAGAAAGAATATTCAAATAACCTGTGAAAATAAAATTTTAAAACTAGCTCTGATACCACTAAAACATGTCACACCCTACCCCTCTGTAAGGCATAACATGATCCCGTAGTATACCTAATGAATTACCAACTTCGTCTACTGATAACCCATTAAATGCACTACAAGGGATTTTAAAACTTTTCTTTTTCCTTTTTACAGTGGTAAGCACTATTTACAGGTGTTAAAAACCTTTTTGAACTGAAGTGAAAGAGCTAACACATTTTAAGAATTAACAATTTCTGTAAAAATTTTGGCGAAGTACCATCTGTATTTTGAACAAAACAGTTCTTCAGAAAACCTGTAAAAAGCACTTCAATATATTTTTTTCAATCTCAACTCCAACAGTTAAACACCACAATATATTTCTCAACTCAATTCTACAATAATTTTTTTTTACTGAGATAAAAGAAATATAATATAAATTTTACAAGTCAAAATAACTCATAATTTACTTTACAACTTCAATGTACAATTTTAATTTACAACTGCTCAAAACCAAGAACAATATATACACACAGTGAACATACATTACAGTACAAAATGCAAAATGTGGTATACTCAATATACCCGATAATCTCTCGCTCGATGTACTAGCAGCCTAGTCTGCTGTCCTGTCGGTCTGTCTACCTGCGATAGGAATAAAAAGCTATCGCTGAGACAATGTCTCAGTGGTGCACAACATTAACCAAATACAACTTTAAATCACAATTTATAAATCATATAAATAGTGGATACTTAAAACCATAGTTAAATTCAAGACAATGAATGTCAGAAGGAATTTAACACAATATCACAAAAAATCTCAGTAATCAAAACATAGTTAAATTCAAAGGACAGTGAATGTCAATAAGAATTTAAATTCATTTCACAATCTCACAATACATATCAATAAATCACACACAGCTTAATCATGTTCCAAAGTTTAATTCGTCCCAAAAGCCGATGGCTAATGAGGTATTCAATTCGTCCCAAAAGTCGATGACTAATGAGGAATAACATAGCTAGCTAGCAAAAATATGAGTACTCATTCTATTCGTCCTCAACAGGCACACACCTCAACACTTCAGCCAGAGAGGGAATTCAATTCATCCCACTAGACAAGCTAGCGAGGAATACAATCAATATACATGATAGCTGTGGTTTCAAACCATTTCCAATGCTTTTCAATTAATAAGTATCCATCAATATCATTCAAACAATTTTTCACAGTTTCAAACCATTTACAATGCTTTTCAAGCAATAAATATCCATTCAAACACATTTTCACAATTTAAAACAATAATGTACAAATAGTCATAATTCATTTCAATTGAAAAATTCAAAAGAAATAGCTGTTATGCACAAACCTCTGATAACTGTCTCCTAGTCTTGACTCAGTGTTTCCTTCCCTTTCCCTGAGTCTTTGCTAACTGAGAAACACAATTTGAAGTGTTTCAGTACTCATTTAAACTGTCTCTAACGATAATACTTGATAATTAATTCACTGAATTCTATTATTTGCTTAGTAAACCTAATGTGTCGACCCTCGATACATTCTAGGTAAATTAGGTTTTAATGTTACTAATATGTCACATTCAATAGTCTTTTAGGGTTGGTACATGTTATCAAATTCATTTCCATGTATATTGTGTTTTATTTCAACTTACTGGATTCCGGGATACTAGTTTGACCTAGCTAGACGACCTAGTTCCCTCGGTTTTCGGGTTTCGGTCAAAACTACAAACTTGTAGATCTATGTCTTATTGCACGCGGGGCAACATTTCAGGTCATTCTGAGTTATGTAGACCAAGTTATGGTCATTTTACTATTGCTGGTCAAAATGCATCAAAATTGGTCACTTTAGATACTTTAGGTCATTTTAGGTTTGGCCAGTTTTTGGACCTGAACTTGTGCAAGGTGTTTGACTTGTTTATGGTCATTTCTGGGCTTTGGTGTCTTCATAAGACTTGTAGATATGGGTCTTAACTATTAATGGTCAAAATTTCAGGTCAATTGGACCTGTTTTGAGTGAGTTATGGCCTAAAAACTAACTGCTGCCCAAATAGTCAATTTTCAGGCCTTATTTGCACTTAATCCGGATTTGGTCATTTTTCAAGCTACCTTGCAAGCAGAATTTTGGCAAGCTTTCTTCATGAAAGTTGGCACATTTTGTGCCTAGTTTCACTTCCAATTGGTTTCATATCAATTGGAGCCACACACTTAAGGTTCTAAGCCCAAAACACAAACTGCCCTATTGCATTTTGTTCATACTCATCAAAGATCTCTTTTAACACTTACCAAACTTCACATTTATGCCAATTCTGGTTTGTACCAATACCTAAACATATTTTACCACATATTTTTGATCATTTTGGCAGCTTACAATCATATTCAACATACACCATAAAGTGCAGAATTTGTCAAACTCAATTATAATAATTTAATCACCTATTCATGCTCATTCACATGTCCAACTTCACACCATCACACATATACCCAAACTGCCATAACAACTAACACAATTCAACATTAATATTCCATAATCCAAATGTGAAATAACATCTTTATGGTTCACCAAACCAGGCTGCCAATTCATGCATTACATTCCCTAAATTTCCAAGCATTCAAATTTCAATACACATTCACATATACTAAGTATACATCACCCAAATAATTTCCTATACACATAAACATTTAATCAATCCTTTAATCCACCATTGACAAACAAAAATAAACTGTCTTCAAGGAGTTTCCATGGCTGCCAAAAGTACACATCCTCCTTTAAACATCAAACCTCAAAAATTTCTCCATAAATCAAACACCCATAACATCCTTACAAACTTTAATACAACAATAATAAAAAATACAAACTTACCTATTGATGAGGCTTGTTAAATCTTCACCAAAATCCCTTGAATTTAGTATCTATCTCTTCCTTGTGATCTGAGGATAAAACTTAGTGAAGAAACTTTGGTGTTTGAAGGTGAAAATGGAGGAGATTATGACGCTTTAAGCAAAACGGCCATGAAGGATTTCAAGCTTTTCATTTCGGCAATGGTGAGTGAATGAAGAAGATGAAGGTGTTAGTGGGGTTTACACCTGGCCACATATTGATTATTTTAACCCTATAGTGCTCCACTCACCAATATTTAATTACATTATAAGTTAAATGTGTTAATTACTCAATTTGAATCCCATTTTTGTTATTTACATTAGGTACCCCTAATTTAATTTTTCATTATATTTTTCAAGTGTAATATTATTTATTTTTAATGGAAATTTAGGTCAAAAGGCAACTCGGGGTGTCAAATGACCACAATGCCCCTGTTCGGATTGCATTCCCGATTTTTCGGTAACACCAGGTTTTGTCCGTTTTTCGATTTCTCACTTTTCTTTGTACTAATTAATTAATTTTTTTTTTAATATTTCTTATGGTATTTATACTTCAATAGGGGTCTATTTAAGTCCTAAAAATATTTTCCAAAGTCCCCCGCAGTCCAGGGCTAGTCAACGGTCCACGCCGTGACTTCCCGGTGCGGTCACCCATCGCTATGGTTCTCGGCTCGCTTAACTTGGTTACATTTCTTTGCTATTATTTTTCCTTTGTTTTTCTTGTATTTTCTTTTCTTGTGTTTCATTATTTTGTGTCTCCTCACTCATATCGAAGTGTAGTTCTAGGCATCCTAGCTGTCCGGACAACACTGGTCACCGGAACAGTAGAACGCACTACCGAACATAGGGGTGTTACAATTACTGTATTCTTAAATTATTCAACTAAATTGTGTTATTATGAGCTTTGATAATTTGTGAAATGGAGTTTAAATTCTTATTGACATTCACTGTCTTTTGAATTTAACCATGTTTTGACTATTGAGATTTATTGTGATATTGTGAAATAGAGTTTAAAATTCTTATGACATTTATTGTCTTGAATTTAACTATGGTTTTACGTATCCACTATTTATATGATTATGAATTGTGATTTAAAGTTGTATTTGGTTAATGTTGTGCACCACTGAGACATTGTCTCAGCGATAGCTTTTCATTGCTGTCGCAGATAGACAGACGGATAGGGCAGCAGACTAGGCTGCTAGTGCATTCAGCAAGAGATCATCGGGTATATTGAGTATACCACATTTTGCATTTTTTACTGTAATGTATGGTTAGTGTATGTATATATTGTTCTTGGTTTTGAGCAGTTGTAAATTAAAATTGTACATTGAAGTTGTAAAATAAATTATGAGTTATTTTGGCTTGTAAAATTTGTATTGTATTTCTTTTATCTCAGTCTTTGAAAAACTATTGGGGAATTGATTGAGAAAAATATTGAAGTGCTTTTTACAGGTTTTCTGAAGAACTGTTTTATCCAAAATACAGATGGCACTCTGCCAAAATTTTTACAGAAGTCACTAATAGTCCAATTATGTTAGCTGTTTCACTTCAGTTCAAAAAGGTTTTTAACACCTGTAAATTGTGCTCACCACTGTAAAAAGAAGTAAGAAAAGTTTTAAAATCCCTTGTAGTGTATTTAATGGGTTATCAGTAGACGAAGTTGGTAATTTATTAGATATACTACGGGATTATGTTATGCCTTACAGAGGGGTAGGGTGGCAGTGTCTTCCATGTGTCCATGTTAAGGAGGTACAGATCTGACCCATCTCATATTCTATCAGTTGAAGAGATTAAGGTAAATCCAGACCTTTCATATAAGAAAGAACCCGTAAAGATTCTGGCATATGAGGTGAAGCAGCTAAGGAATAAATAGATACACCGGGTTAAAGTGCTGTGGAACCATCATTTAGGCCAGGAAGCTACTTGGGAACGTGAAGAGGATATGAGGAGACAGCACTCACACTGCTCGTAGATCGATGTTGTAAAATTTCGTGACGAAATTTATTTTAAGGGGGGGGGGGGTAGAATTGTAACACCCCTATATTCGGTAGTGTGTTTTACTGTTCCGGTGACCAGTGTCTGTCCGGACAGCTAGGATGCCTAGAACTACATTTAAATGTTAGTGAGGAGACATAAAATAATGTAATACAAGAAAGGAAAATACAAGAAAAACAAAGAAAAAATAATAGCAATGAAATGTAACCAAGTTAAACGAGCCAAAAACCGTAGCGATGGGTGACCGCACTGGGAAGTTGAGGCGTGGACAGTTGACTAGCCCTGGACCGTGGGGAACCCTGGATAATATTTTTAAGACTTGAATAAACATCTATTGAAGTATAAATGACATTAAAAATATCAAAGAAAAATTAATTAATTAGTACAAAGAAAAACGAGAAATCGAGAAACCGATAAAACTCGGTGTTACCTAAAAATCGAGAATGCAATCCGAATAGGGGCATTGTGGTCATTTGACACTCCGAGTTGCCTTTTGACCTAAATGTCCATTAAAAATAAATGATATTAAACTTTGAAAATGTCATGAAAATTAAAAGAGTGGTACCTAATATAATTAGTGAAAGTGTGGTGGCCAAATTGTAAATTTTGGAAACCTTGTATAATTAAACATTTAATTATTGTTTAGTGCTCCACTAACTACATTATGAGAGACATAAAATAAGTCTTAGTGGGAAGAAATTGGTCATCTTCAACCTTCACAAGAACCAGCTGAAACTATCACCATTGAAAGAGCTCCATAGCCGGCCATGGAAGGACCTCCATGCAACCTTGATCAAGTCATCTTTTTCACTAGGTTCCTTCACTAAACCTTGTCTACACACCTTGGGCAGCATACTTGGATAGCTTACACATAGAGCTTAGACATAGAGCTACAATTCTTATGAAAACACCAAAGCCCAGAAATGGCCAGAACCAAGTCAAATAGCTTGCACAAGTTCGGGTACCAAAACTGTTAGAACTAAAAGTGACCTAAAATTGACCAAATTTTGCACTAAAGGTGCAATCTGTCCAGCTTTAGTAAATTGACCATATCCTGGTCTAGACAACTCAGAATGACCTGAAATTTTGCCCCGAGTGCAATAACACATAGAGCTACAATTTTGCTTATTTGACCAGAAGTTAAAAACCAAGAGAAATATGACTTTATGCTAGACCAATCTAGCACACAAAAATTGAGAACTTGGCATTTACATACCATGATGCTTGAAATAATTTGGAAATGAATGCCAACTTGTAAAAATGGTAAATTGCACTATATTGGTAGCATATTAAAATGCAAAATGTGACATATTGGTAACATTAAACCTATTTCACCTAGAGTGCATCAAGGGTCAACATTATAGGTTGACTAAGGAAAATAATAGAATTAAATAAATTAATTATTGAACCTTATTATTAGAGACAGTTTAAATAAGTACTGAAACACTTCAAATTGTGTGTTTCAGTTAGCAAAGACTCAGGGAAGGGGAAGGCAACAATGAGTCAGGGCAAAGAGGTTACTCTTCAGAGGTTTGTGCACAACAGTTATTTCTTTTGAATTTTCAATTGAAATAAATATTGACAATTTGTCTGTTATTGTTTAAATTGTAGAAAATTATTTGAATGATATTTGATTGATACTTATTGCTTGAAAAATATTGCAAATGGTTTGAAACCATAGCTATCATGTATATTGATTGAATTCCTCGCTAGCTTGTCTAGTGGGATGAATTGACCTTGAATTCCCTCTCTGGCTGAAGTGTTGAGTTGTGTGCCTGTTGAGTACTCATTTATTTGCTAGCTAGCTATGTTATTCCTCACTGGCCACTGGCTTTTGGGACGAATTGGACTTTGAATTCATGATTAAGCTGTGTGTGTGATTTATTGATATTTATTGTGATATTGTGAAATGGAGTTTAAATTCTTTATGACATTCTCTGTCTTTTGAATTTAATTATGATTTTAAGTATCCACAGTTCATATGATTTATGGTTTATGATTTTAAATTGTATTTTCTTAATGTTGTGCACCACTAAGACATTGGCTCAGCGATAGCTTTTTTATTGTCAGAAAGTGCATTGATTGTGACAGAGCAGAGTAGGTTGCTACATTTTGAGATTTCACCGGGTATATTGAGTATACCATATTTTTTTAGTTTTTATTGTAATGTATGTGCTCTGTATGTATATATTGTACTAGTCTTGAGCAGTTGTAAACTAAAATTGTAAATTATTTTGGCCTGTAAAAATATTGTGATATATTTCTCTTATCTCAGTTTTTTTTGGAAACACTTGAAATTTGATGTTGAAAAATTTATTGTGTTGAACTATTATTGAATTTTGGAGTTTGGGATTGAAGAAATATATATTGGAAGTGCTTTTTTTATAGGTTTTTGAAGAACTATTTTATTCAAAATACAGATAGCACTCTGCCAAAATTTTTATAGAAATTGTTGATACTCAGATTTTTTATTTGGTTTCACTTCAGTAACAAAAAAAAATTTTTTTAACACCTGTCAAAAGTGCTCACCACTGTAAAAAGAAATAAGAAAAGGTTTAAAATCCCTTATAGTGTATTTAATGGGTTATCAGTTTGCGAAGTTTGGTAATTCATTAGTTATGCTACGGGATAATGCCATGCCTTACAGAGGGGTAGGGTGTGACATGTCAAGTGAGGTTAGTGCTACTTCAATCCTTCTTCCTTCTTCTACTAATGAAATTAAGTTGAATGGTGAGGGAATTGCATGAGAAATGATGAGAATGATGTATGAATGGAAGGGCATAAATTCGGCTAGGTTTAGGGTAGGGAGAATTTGAGTGGTTTGATTCAATTGACCATGAATTTTAGCTTATGTGAGTTCATAAACATAGATTATATGTAGAGTTGCATGAGATTGCATGAAATTGAGAATTATGAAATTAGGGTTTTGGGAGAATTAGGTTTTTTATGCCATGAAGTGTAATTGATGTGTTGATGTGGTATAATGACTCATTGATATGTATATTAATGAGAATTAATGTTGGTTGGTGAAAGGAGTTGTTGGAATTGATTTGAACCTTGGGGTTGAATCTGGACAGCTTGTGTCCAGTGTGTTTGAATGGCTATAAGTTGAGCTACATAGCTCCAATTGGTGTGATACCAATAGAAGATGAAACCTACGACATAATGCTATAATTTTCATGAAGAGAGCCTGCCTAGAAAATGACCATAAGTTGCCCTAATTAAGCCTTGAATCCGGAATGGAAATTCTATACCTGGGAAAAATGACAAAAATGAATAGTGCTTAGTAAATTAGTCATACCTCACTCTAGGAAACCCCAATTTGCCTGATTCTTGAACCTACAGAATTCTGAGACATAGGAGAACATTTCATATGAAGAACTTAAAGCCAAATTATGAACCTAACTCAACTAAATTGCTAGACCAAGTTGGTCCAGAAACTTGCCCTGAATTATGGATTGAACTTGAAAAATGTGAGTAATTGGTCATCTGACCATTTTTGGAAAAAATGTCATAACTTAAGCTACAAATATGCAAATGTAGTAATTCTAAAGCTAAAATACTCACAATACATAGAACTAAAACTTTTCTCTTTGGATCAGAATCTAGTTCTTAGAGCAAAGTAGGGGAATTGTTAGGATAAGTTAGGAATGCCAAATCTGAAATTCCTGCACCTGAAGCATTTTGCCTTATGACCTCTGAGTGGTTATCAAGACATAAATTTCTCTACAAAACTCCAATTGAAGTGATTCAAAAAGATTTAAAAACCTAAGATAAAGGCCTAAAATATTATTTTAGGGACATAAAGCCAAATCTGAGCCTAAGGTGCTCGGATATGATTTGAAAATTTTGGTGAAATCTAGAAAACAAGGAAAGAGCAGGGTTTAGTACCTTGGAACAGTACATAATAATTTGACTATAACTAGAGCTACAAAACTTCAAATTGAATGATTCAAAAAGGGAATTAAAGTTAAAACATAAGGGAACAACTTTCATGGAGAAAGTGAGGCCAAACTGATTCTACATTTTGGCCAAATTACTAGGGAAAGTGAAAGCATCAATTCTGAAATTTATTGAACTTTCACAAAATGACTTGAAATGTGATAGATACTTAACATAAATGGTTTGATGAACACTTATATCATATGAATATGTAATTGGGACTTATGTTCCCATCATGAATGGAATGAAAATGCTGTGAACATGAATGACACATGAAATGAAATAATGAGACTTGTCGCAAGGGATTTTGCGGTCGCCTGGACGATCACTCACCGAAGTGGGAAAAGTGAGGAGTCGCCACCTTAGTTTTGAGGGAAACTAAAGAAAATCATTTGGGAAGATAAATTAAAAATGAAACCACTTCAAAACAGAGATTCTAGGTTCGGGGTCCGTAAACGGGTGGGGAAGGTGTTAGGCACCCCACCTCGTCCCTTAATAAGGGTAAGTAGATTTAATTTTGCGTTCTTTATAAATTAGTTAGGAGGGCTTGAATGGGAATGTTAATCCTTTTGGCTAAAGGAACATTTGATTTCTCACTGAATTTGGATCACCCATATACACAAGTAAATGAGACAACCTTAGTGAGTTGGTGTCGCGAATCATCTTGGTTTTGGGATTATTTTACGTACAGGTTAAGGTTTGATGTGAGAATCGGATAAGAACTCTCCTCCGATCTCTTTTAACTTATTTATTAAAATTTTGGAGGGAGATCGGATAAGAACCCTCCTCCGATCTCCTCTAGACGTTTATTAAAATTTTGGTTGAGACCGGGTAAGAACTCTCCTCCGATCTCTTTTAACTTATCTATTAAAATTTTCGAGTTGAGACCGGATAAGAACTCTCCTCCGATCTCTTTTTTATGGTCATTTATTAAAACTTTGAGTGGAGACCGGATAAGAACCCTCCTCCGATCTCTATTTAATAGTTATTAAAATTTTGAGTTGAGACCGGATAAGAACTCTCCTCCGATCTCTTTTAGATTAACAGGAGCCTGAAAGGGACTTTTTCAATCTCCCGGATTTTAATTTCAGCTACATGACATAAGAGCCTAAAGCTAAGGATTCTGGCATTCAAAGATGCTGGGGATAAGGCTTCTCGATACCTTTTGGCTAGATGGGGAAAACTAGACTTGATTTACCGACCTTCCATGTATTCATTTTACCAATATCTATTAATGACCGATCTATTCTGTTTTGTTTATTTTGGTTTTATTCCACTTTATGACATCTTTGTCGAATTGCTGTTTACGTCAGCCTAATAGTTTGGCTATCTTCCTGACGCGTTATTCAGGTTCTCTCTTTTAAAAGAGATCCTTAAGTTGCAGTTACCTACGTCTTACCGGACCATTTATACGCTACTAGGAGCTAGAGAACTTGCATTCAAAAATGACGAAGATTAATGAAACGATAGACTGATCACTAAAGAAATAAACTCGAGAGTAACATTCTTTTGGGTCCTTTTGCACAAAATGAACTTGGAGAAAATCACATACGTAAGAAGAACAAAGAAAGTGCGAAAAATAAATGTAAACGCTTAGTAAAACAAAGAATATGAGCTCTTACCGTGAGGAGCCAAACCTCATTGAAATAGCTACTGGGTGGCAAATAGAGATAAGACAGTTGACTGATTAGCCTGAGAGCTGATGTTCGTCGGGAAGTGAAGGGAGCTTAGCTAAAATATAATCAGATTAAGATAAAAGCCGAGTGGAATGAAGTTTAGCTTAGACAGTGGGAATGAAAACAGAGATGATAAAGGGCTGAAAGTGAGGGTGTGACCAGATAATGAACAAACTGGAAATGTAGAGTTCGATTCGTGAATCCTTTTCAAGAAACACTTGAAAACTAGTTTCAAAAGTTTTTCCAATCAACACTTCAAAGTAGCGGAATAACAAATCGAATGAAGTTTTGAGTTCTTCCGCTATAATAAACCTCTCTTTTTGTCCGTCCATCCTCGAGCTTTTTTCATGCAGTATTTATAGGAATCGGCGCTCCGTGAAGGGTCAGGATTTATTTTGAGGGAGATGGAGGGTCAAGATTTCGAAGGACATGATCGGATGTCCAGGAATTAAAGAGAATCAAAATGAATGGCTGAGATCCCTCTTCAGAACGTTTGTCCTTTTCTTCTTTCAATATGACGGTCCCAGATCTTCTTGTCCAGAACGATCTAAGGGCTAAGAGCGAAAGACGCTGGCATTGTCGTCTTCTCTCTTGATCCAAGGGTTCTGGGTTTGTCCTTACAAGGGGGATCAACGGTGGAGATTGGGATGTACAGGACTGTCATGACATACCCTGGCACCTGTCAGCATTGCGGGCGATTCTTAGGCGTGCGGTGGAGATCTCGTCGGCAACGCTTTAACTACCTCGGCTCTGATTCTGACGACGGTTATTTGGGATTTGTCTTATGATCCCTCCTCTTTCTGATCTCTTTCACACGTTCTTTCCGATCTTTCATGCTGGTCTCCCATCTTCCGATCTATTATTCCGATCTTTCCCTTCCTTAGGTCCGGTCTGGTCAGAGCATTAATTGCCCCTCGATTCCCGAAGCGTTAAGCCGCTTTACGCTCAAAGAATAAATGCTCATTTTCCCTATATATACCCCTGTTGATAGAGACATTTCCTTCATCCGATTTTCCTCTCTTCCTTTCTTACTTTCCTCGTTTCTAGCCGCCCGGAAGTTCCGGCCATGATTGTGGTTTTTGATCCCTTTCCGATGAGCTTCTTTAACCACCGGCTGAAAATTTACGATCCCGGTGATCGCATAACCCTAACTGACGATGGTGAGAGAACTGGATTTGACCGATCTGTATTGCGGACCTCGGTTGTACCGATCTCGAGTCGCTCAACTGAGTTCATTCGGCTTCTCATCACATTGAGTGTTCCGACAGCGGTTTCCTCCCACATTGGGTGTTCCGACAGCGGATGAAGCATCCGGTCGGCAATATCCTTGGGATCAGTTACAAACTGATCCTTAGATCGGCCTTTTGATATGATCAGATCTCCAATGTATTCCGATCCTTAGAGATCGCCCAAATGATGTAGTTAGAACTTTATTGTAATCCGATCCCTAGAGATCGCCCTAATGATGTAATCCGATCTTTTGGAAATAAAAGTCTTGTTTCTCCAATTATTGTCTTATTGATTATTTCTGATCTCTGATATATTTGTCCGATCTGGTTCCTAACAAAACGACTCTTAACTGATCCTTTATTCAAAATATTCAACTTATTATGCCGATCTCCAGTTAACCGATCTCGGAATGTTCGAGAGACGTGTCAGAACAACTGGCGAATCCCGTTAACCGATGCACTGCATGGAACCTCGTGAGCATTAAATGCTCGGACTAGTATAAATAGGGATGGGGGGGTTAGCCATTTGCTCTCTCATTCCATTTTCAGTCTCTTGCTCACAACTTCGAAGTTCTCTCATTTTTCCCAAGTTCTTCCGACGCCGATCAGACTCCGGTAAGGGTTTTGATCTTCTTTTTAGTTTAAGTTCTTTATTTCCTTTGAAAATGAGCGGTGTCGAAGGTCAGAGAGCGGCGAGCCCTCCTTCCATTCAGTTCTCATGGTCGTCCGATGAAGAAGAGGTAGTCGGGCCAAGCACGCAACCTGAACCTCCTAGGGTCTCCGTTCCAGCTCGGGGGCGGATCATACCATCAAGGTGTGCACCTGTTTCAGGGAGGGAGACTCTCCCTATAGACGAGCTACCGTCGGTTCTTCGAGAATCCGATCTGCAATCGTTTAGCCAAGAATACAACATTCGGCCTGATTCGCATTTGCGAGCTAATCAAGTGCCACGGCGATCTTCGTGTCGATCACTCCTTTGAAGAGAATGACATGGTTATGGTGTACGAGGAACAGTTAAAGGCCGGTCTTCGGTTCCCTCTAGATGACTTCTATAAGGAGGTCTTAAAACTTCACCGAGCGTGCATTGCTCAAATTCACCCTAACTCGTGGCGGATCTTGGTAGCCTTCCGAGGTCTATGCCGATCTAAGGGAATCAGACCTACGGCTAAGGTGTTCGCCGAGCCGCAGCACTAACTTCGCCAAAAAGGATGACGAACATCGGTTCTTTCAGTGAAGCCTCATTGCGGCTCTCTTTCCGATCTGCCTCATCCCTTAAGAATTGGAAGAACTGCTTTCTTCATTTTGAGGAGCAAAGATCCGAGCCGCTGAGGACTTCCTCAGAGCTGGTGGTACCAGGGGCCTTTGCTTCAAGCATATTACCTGAACCAGAGGAAAGCTTAATAGTGATGGATCTGAAGAGTCAGGCCGCCACTCAAAAGTATTCTTGTTTGGATGCGGTGACTGCCGAGCTGCACCATTGGACTATTCAACTGCTCACCGGCCAAGACCGCGAACTTCCTCTCTCTGACCTCGGCATTGGTATTTTCTATACCTTAGCTCTCAGGACCTTAGCGATCTCACTGATCTTTTCTTTGTGCAGGTATGGCGGGTGGTGAGGGTTCTAGGAAGCGAAAGAAGGACAAGGAGATCTTCCGGAAAATAAAGGAGATGAAACGTTCGGAAATGCTTCGAACACCTGGTCATGAATCTGAGGAAGTACAAGGGGACCCGCCTCAACCTTCGGATCTGCCGACCGCTGAAGCTGTCCGATCTCCTCCTAGATTGGAAGAGCAGCCTCCGGCTCTTCCAGTTGTTCCAAGCACGGAAAGGGGTCCTTCTCAATCTTCTGGGAGGACCTCTTCTCGTGGCGCTTAGATACTGATCGATTCCCTGAAGAATAACCGGACTGTTCGGGAGAACCCCGATTTTGCCAAAGTCTTGGGGTCTTCTATCTTCCTTCAGGAGGATCGGGACAGGCTATCCCCGAACAGCCTTGATGATATCTTGACTCAATCCATGAGCCTGAACGTGGAGTGCCTGGTGAATCAGACCATGGTTCGGGAAAAGGTTCAGCGTCTGGGTAAGGAGATCGGGAAGAAAAATCAGGAAGTGGCTTCCTTCCGATCCCAACTTTCATCCGCTCAAGGTTATATATCTCAAGTTGAGGGGCAGGCGAAGTTTTATGAGGACAGGGTGGCCGAACTGAATCTTGTTCTGGCTGAAAGGAATCGGGTTCTCGGAGAAGTCCAGGCGCCATGTGCCAACAAAGCCGCCAGTCGCTCAACTCATCGAGGAGCTTAAGGAGAAAGACGAGGAGATTAAGGAGAAAGATGAAGAGATGGTGACGGGAATAGCCGGAGCCTATGTGAATGCTCACAAGGATCTCTTGGCCGAACTCCAGAAGCATTACCCAGAAGAAGACTTCTCTTGGATGGCCGACCTGGCTCCTGAGGGTGACGATGAGGACAGTGAGGAGGAAGCCGAGGGTGAGAGAGAGAGTGAGCAAAATGTAAATCAGGCTGGGGGTGACCCTCCGGCTGAATAGCTTGTACAAAAAAATGAAATGAAATGGAATGTCTCTTTTGTTCAATGAATGGATGTGATTGGAAAATCTCTGAATTGCCTAAGTATTTGATTGTATGAGCATAGCGAAACAAGAACTAAATGCAATTATTAATCTAAGTATAAGAGATCGGAAAGCACAATAAGCATGAGATCGGTGGGGAAGAAATGGTGAATGGGACTTGATTAAAATTGAAAATTTAACTAGAACACTTAAGATCGGAATCCTCATTAAACCGAACCAAAACCTTAGCTCTTAATCTTTCGAAAAGGAGATCGGCAATAAAACTGGTAAGAAAAGATCTAGTGCCAGTTCATTTTGTTTATTAGGAATATACTTGACGGGTCCTGAGTTTCGACAATGGGTTTGAGAGATCGGTGAGTGATAGACTGGTAAAGCTTTGACTGATGCGAGAACTTAACAATTTGATTTAATTCTTTGCGGGGAGAGATCGGAATTGTGACAGCCTATCAAAGAGGGATCGGAAATGTGATTAGCTGTCCGAAGGAGACTTAGTACCGGGAATCGGTTTCAAAGTTTTATTGATTTTAGGGATCGGCCAAAATATGGTGTCGACAAGACTTATGAATACATAATGATACTAAATTGCCCACGTATGCCTAGACATTAGTGTATGGGTTGGATCGATTAGCATGCCAATTAGGAACCACAGATGCAGTACTGCCCATGGCTTTCGAGCATACTTCATGGATGATCATTGATAGACAATGTATGTCTGATAAGGTTATTCTTCTGGCTTTATGCCTGCCCGCTGGCTTTATGCCTGACATGTTTTACTGGCTTTTATGCTTGCCCGCTTGCTTTATGCCTGATAGATGTATACCTGATAGGCACATGGGGTGTCTAACTAGTATATTCCTATGTATCCAGTCTTAAAAGTTTGTTATAGGTTACTTGGGCATTGAAAAGTATTAAGAAGATTAAATGTTAAGCAAATGAATGGAAAAGATCCCTATGAACTAAATTGCTCCTAAAGATCACAAAAAATGTGCAATGACTCATAATTAATGAAAATGCATTTCTTTGATGACATTACACATAGGAAATATTTACTTTTAATTATTTAGTTTATTTTCATTTTATTATTGTACCACTAAGTAATATGCTTAGCGCGATGAATTTTTTCTTGCGTAGGTACTGGAGACAAAGTCCAGTAGAGGCATTGGACTGAGATTAGAGATTTGATTTACAGAAGTATTATGTCACCTCATCACTATATTTTGGTAGGGCCCATGAGTTACAAAAATTTTATCACTGTACATTGTAATTAGTTGTTAAGTTTGTAATGTAAATTCTAAATTTGTATAATAAATTTTATACATTATATAACGCAAAGAATTTAGTTATCTCCTATATGAAATGAGTTACAAATTTGATATGGAACAAGATGGAAATGTTATGGATGAAGATGATACATGATTTGAAATTATTGAAAAATTGATGATGGAAATTGAGATTGGTATGGATTTATTTAAACAGGTAATTAATTTTAACAGGTCAAATGTTAATAAAACAGGGGAAACTCTGACAGTTTTTCTATTTAAATATTATGATTTAATTAATAATGGGTTTGACACTAATACTGAATAAAGCAAGATAAGATAAGGTGCTCTGGCATAGAATGTGGCATTCCTTGCTCAGTTACACTATAGATCGGGTGAGGAGCATTACAAAGTTACAACAATTAAATATGTTTATTGATTTGTGAAAGCATATTGGGAATGGAAATTATTTTGAATATGTTTTGAAACCACAGTTGACATGGCAATGTGATTTATGTTCCTCATTAGCTTACCTAGTGAGATGATATTTGATGTGATCTCCACCACTTGTGGGATTGAGCTTCCCTCTCTGGCTTATCAGTTGAGGTTGATTCAGATGAGTACTCATTGGCTAGCTAGCCTTTTGTGCCTCCCTTTAGCCTCGGTTATTTGGGGGAGTTTGCTTTGTCATGGTGTACAACATGACATTAATTGTGAAATTTTGTGTCATGGGCCCAACTGTGTGAATGTTGGTAACACCTTCAATTGTGCATACTTTGATAAAATGTGATTGAAATAAATGCTTGTCAACGGTTGAAAAATATTATATTGTTTTCATGGTTCAAGAAAAATATGAATAATTTAAATGCTTTATTATGATTTGGTAAATTGTGTTTTATATTGAATTTTAAATTATTAGTTGTCGACTATTAAGTTCACCGCTCGGCTATAGCTTTTGTATGCTGTTGTAGGTGAAAGAAAAGATAGAGCAGTTGAGTGAGTTTACTTAAAGTGTTGATTTGAAGCTGAGTTGGAGTTATCTTCGGGTATATATTTGGCATACCCTTGTAATTATATTTTGTTGTAATTGTAACTATATGTATGTAAAGTTTATTTGAGCAGTTGTATCTAAAAATTTTGTAATTTATAAAGTTATAATTAAGTACTTCTTTTGGATTGTAAATCCTTGTAATATTACTTTATTATTTTCAATGAATGTAAATGGTAAATTTCTTTTAATTGTATGAGTTAATGATTTGATTATTGATGAAATTGAATTATACAAACTATCACAGGTTATTTTTAATAGGTGAAAAAAAAAATTGGTTTACTGAATTTTAAGCTACCACCACATAGATTTTCTGCAAAAATTTTAAAAATGCTTATTTCTTTCAAATAAATTTTATGACAAACACTTGAAATGAAGACACTTAAATAATTTTTTTACCACTACATTAAACTTAAAAATGAATTTATTTTGTTAAAATCCCTTGTAGTATATTTAATAGATTATCGGTAGGTGAAGTTCGGTAATTTATTGGGTATACTACGGGATCATGTCATATCTTACAGAGGGGTAAGGTGTGATAGCGTTATTCTTCGACGACCATGGTTTGATGTTTGCCCAGTTTTTTTGGCCTTGTGGGCAAAAAATTAATATAAATTTGAGCTAGTAGATGCGTTAAGGTCTGCCTTATGAATACGGACTCCCAAAAAAAAATGTGACTAGTTAGTGTGACTCCATGTGGCCTGTCTTTTTTTTTTTTTTTAGTGTAAGGCACGAATACATTGGAATGAGTTATAGCAATGTATCGCCCTAAGGGCATGAGTACCATTGTGACAGTTATTAATAGATTGCCTGGTCAGGGCAAGTTATGGTATTATGGAGTGTCCTATGGGACACAGTTTTCCATGTGGATTGTATTGAGGTGAAAGGTATAAAGATGACAGTCTATAAGGATGTACTACAGTACCTTATGCAATACTCTCATTGTTTATGTTGTAAGAGCAGATTACAGTACCATATGGATGATTGTGTAAAGTTGCATGCATTCCTATTGTTTTCCACGATGAGGTTTACAAATAGCGCCTGTTTTGGTGCAGTCACACCATAACATAATTCTGTTCTAATGGAGGAGTTAAGAGACTCCTAGTTAGGGTTTAAAGACCTTGAGATAAGGTATTAGAAGTTGTAGTTAGGTGATAACTAGAGTCAGTGACTCGGTCACCCTCATAAGAGCTAGATTTATTGCATGAGTTGTCATGGGACTGTATTAACTGTATTTATTTTTATTATATCTAAAACTCCACAGTGACTATATTAGTTTCCCTTATGATATAAAACTAACTTGTTAAATTTATTATGTATGTAGAATGTTAGACTTAGGGTGAGCTGAACTTCCCATTATGATATTGGATATGATTGTAGGTTATGAGAGTGAGCTGTGTAACACCCTAACCCTATCTGCAACTAGAGTAGTGTGTACATACCCCCGAGGCTCACCCAAGAGTATATATCAAGGGATTCACTCTCTCTAACAAAACTTGATTTCTTTATTACTAATTTTGCTTCATATTAGAGAAAACAGTGGGAGATTTAAAAATTTCAAATTTATTTAAGTCATAAGAAAATCAAACCTATAGGTTTTCCATCTATTTAGAGTCTTTCAAATAATGAAATTTAATTTCAAAATTTCAAAATAAAATTTTGACAGAGTTTCCTTTAAATTTTTAAGTAATTGTAAATGACTTGTTAAAAAACTTATCGACATTTATCATTTTTTTTTTCCAATACACACATAAAACCTATGTGGTTTCATTCACAACCCATCCCACAACAAACATAATGTATACACACATATCTCATCAGTTAAAAGTAAATTGTCATACTTGGAAATTTACAATATATACATGTGACAGTGTTTACAAAATACAAGACTAGTTACAATATCCATGTAGTTTGTGGAATTTAAATGATTACACATTAAAGGATTATATTACATATCAAAATGCCTATACAATGTAATCTCCAAATGTGTACAAAATAATCTGGAGTCTTCTTGAGTCTCGAGCAAGACGTCACTTATCCACCTTTACTCCCATGTCGGCTCTTTATCTTTACTTTTATTACCTACGAAAAGTTTAAATAACTCTCCGCTAAGCAACTTGCTTAGTGGTGCTATAACTTAATGATATTATGTCATACAATATGCAAGCCAATCATGCATGATCTCATAAATCATGTTTCTAAAATTTTGATTTTAATAATACATGTGCAATCTTACACAATTTGATAATGACATGATATAACTTTTAATTACATAAAATTCTTGCATGATCAAATTACTAACATATAAAATCAAGATGCATAGTATTTCATTAATAAACTTTATCACATACCCCTTTCCATTTATTTACTTAGCCCAATTATAATGTCTAGACAATTTAAGTGATAAGTATCCTCATCATGGCATAAGCCATGTATTCATCATAACATAAAGCCAAGTATCCTCATTATGGCATAAAGCAAAGTTATTGTGCACAATTCAGTAATTTACTAGTTAATTTCCTCATACCACCTACTTCTAGACTTGTAATGTGTAACGGCCAGGCTCCAACCACTAGAGAAATTGTCTGCTTTGGCTATAAGTTTCATAGTTTTGTCCCATAGGTGGAATGAAGAACTTTCCAGGAGGTCACCTATCCTAGGTTTTCTCTCAAGCGAGCACGTTTAACCACGGAAGTCCTTCTAACTCTCCAGGCTATCCACCAAAAGGTGCTTCTAGTTATTAGTTCCCCCATTTTATATATCATTACCTACTTCTCCCATTTTGATGTGGGATTGGATTCAGCCACTCGGTGGCTCCCCTCCAAATGCTGAGAAGGTGGGTTCCCCCACACTTCCGGCCCCTTGCCCTCGATGGCACACACCTACTAGAGGGAGTCTGGCTCTGATACTAATTAAATGTAATACTGTAACACCCTCCCGGTAGTAACTCCGTACATTCTACTGTTCCGGTGACCGTTGTAGGTCCGGACAGCTAGAACGTCCGGAAAAATATTTAAACTAAAGTCAGGAACCATAATTAACTCAAATATTAATAAGAAAAATTTAGGAAAAATTTTAGAAATAAAATACAACCAAGTTAAACGAGCCGGTGCCTAAGCGATGGGTAACCAGAGGGAAGTTGCGGTTCTCGCAACGAGGAGCCCTAGACCCGGGGAAAAATTCATAAAATAATTTTTGGGACTCCAAAGAAGGGTCATTGAGGTTCCTATGGCATTAGAATGCCAAGAAAATATTTAGAAAAATTTTTCAATCGGTACAGACAATTTTGACCCGTTAAGCCAAACGGAGGGCATTTTGGTCATTTCGCCTTCAGAGACGATTTTTGGCCGACTTGTCCAGTTGAGTAAATAATTATTATGACATAAAATATGAATTAATGTTGATGAAAAATTAATTTGAAGTTAGTAGAAAAGAAAAGAAAAGAAAATAAAGAAAATTAAAGATAATGACATCATATGATGTCACTCACTTACTCCCAACCAATCACAAGTTAACAAGCATTCTTAAAACACTTAAAAGAGTCAAAAATAGACCAAAAATTTCTGGTCTCCTTCTTCATCTTCAACCAGCCGAAAATCCATTCCTCTTCCTCCATAGCTTTTATTTTTTTTATACCTTCCAATCTTTGATTTCTTACCCTAAAAACCTTAGGTCTCTTCATTAAAACTTGTCCACTCATCTTGGGAAAGTGATTGGCAGCCTACAAAGGAAAGAAAGTGAAGAATTTGAGCTCTTGAAAAGCTCTCAAGTGAGGTTAGTGCTTATTTATATAAGTATTTCTTTTATTTCATGTTAGGAACTTGAAATTGTTATGAAATGGTAGATTAAATGAACTAAACTCATGTATATGTACTCTATGAATTTCGGCTGTCCTAAGGAAGGAATAGGATTGAGTTTTTTTGATGGAATTGGAGTGAACTAGAAATCATGTTTAAAGTATATAAACATAAGGATATTGATTTAGTTAGTTAACTAGGGTAGTTTGTACAAAACCATGAATTTGAGCTAGGGTTTGGGAGTGCAAATTTGACTTTGCTTATGAAATTGTTAAAGAACATTATAATGGTCAATTAGTGACCATTTGAGGTAAGTTGACCATAATTAGGAGTGAACTATTGCATGGCAAAGTGAAATGGGTAGGCTGCCTAGTGACAGCAGCAGGGAGGCTGTGAGTCCAGCCTGTTTGGACTGCCATATCTTTGGCTGTGTAGGTTCAATTGGTGTTTGGACAATTGGACATGAAACTAGACTTATAATGGCACAATTTTTCTGAAGAAACCACGCCCAAAAGACCAAAGCAAGAGGACCAAAAGTTGGCCCCAATCCGGATACCCTGCAATCAGCTTCTGCAGAATGTCCAAATGAACAGTAACTGTTCATTTGGCCATATCTCACTGTAGAATGGGTTAATTGACCTGAAATTTTTACAGCAACAAGATAAGACATAGACAAACAACTTTCTTGAAGAAACCTACCCCAAAATATGACCATAACCTATTCAAGAAGGCAGTGGAAGTCACTGTTTATGGTACTGTAGATTTGGTAAATTCTGCAGTTCTCTAATCCGGCCAGCTGTGATTTTTGGACCATATCTGGAGCTACAAAACTTCAAATGGAGTGATTCAAAAAAAGAAATTCAACTAGACAAAATAAGGAACAACTTTCATGTTTACTATTTCCTCAAATTCTTAATGTAACAGTCCCTAATGGAACAGTGAAGTTAGGGCACAAAATCTGAAATTTCTGCCCCCTTAGTGCTAAGCTTGGAAATGGATTTGGAGATTAATTCCAACAAATTTTGAATACAAAATGTGGTATCTTTGAGAACTTAGGTTCAATAAATTTATTATGTATGAAAAAGTCAACATTTTGGTTGACTAGTAAGGTGAATAGTAATCAAAATAATTAGCAAATTAAGATGAAGACCTAGAACCAATTCTAAGCTTAAATTCTTAGAATGGTATGACAAATGTGGACTATGCATCTTAGTCAAAATTGTTAAAAGGAAATTAAGAGAATAAATTTGAAGTCCATGAAATTTTCATGGATTACTGGAAACATGAAAAATAAGTCACCTAATTGATGTAAATAGATAGTTAGGGCTTATATGCCCATTACAAATGAAATTCATAAAATATTAGTAACTCAACTTGAAATATAAAAATTTGTAATTACATAAGTAGATTTTTGAATGTATAAATGAGAAAGGAATGTATGAATCATAATTGAAACTTATCATGAAATAATGAAGTCATAAAACACAACATATTAATATTTAATGATATTATGTGCCCTTGTATTGCCTAGACATGTGTGTCAGATTGGATAGTTTGGCATGCCAATAGGGTATTGTTTTAGCAGTACTGCGAAAGGCTTTATGCCTGTATTCATGGCTTTATGCCTGCATTCATAGCTTTATGCCAACATTCATGGCTTTTATGCTTGATTATGTGTTATCATGGCTTTTTAGCCATACTGACTGCATACGTGGTTGACGTTCTGCGTCCCATGGTATGACAGCCCGAGGCACCGCGGTGTCCAGTGCCAACGACCCGCTATCCAGTTTAGTCAGCCTGTCGTAGGTTACTTGGGCAGTGTAATTTATTGAACTAAATTAAGACTATTAGTAATTAAAAATATTAGAAATCAAATAAATGAGTTAATAAGACTTTAAAAGAATTAGTTATAATTATGAAATGATCCAAACCACATAAAAATTGTTAAGTAAAATGACAAAAGAGTTGCCAAAATAGGTATAACTTAACTAAATATTTTAAATGTACCTTCTCTTGCCATATGAATATAAATTGAGTATTTTTATTAATTCTGTATATCGTACATTATTACTGTGAATTTCGGAATTAAACGATTCCAAAGCGAAACAAATGAGAACAAAAGATAATTAATATTAGACACATTGTATTAAATTAAATTGATTCTTAAATATTCAAATTATGCTTCGTTCTTTCTTTATTTGTATATTTTATTTTCTTGTTCTATTATTGCACCACTAAGCAGCAATGCTTAGCGCGATGGATTTGTTTCCTCGCGCAGGTACTTTGACTAAGATTTTTGGAGTCCAGATCTGCAGAAGTGCCTGAAGTATTCAAGGTTGTCACCTCCTCAGTAATGCATGTAGATATGGCCCATATAGATCATATTTTGTATTTAGTATAAAATGCTAGATATTGTATTATAATGTAGATTATAAGCAGGTAATTAATAAAAATGTAATGTAATTTAATAAATTAGCTTTTTCATATGTAATTAATTTATATATCATGTAAATTATGAAATTATGTAAATTAAAGAAATTTGAAAATTTTACTTATGTGATTTGAGCATGAATGAGATTGTATGGATTCGAAGACAGATTTGAAATATATAGATAATGCATGGAAATGAATATGAAATTGAGATATATGAATGAGATGGTTATGAAAATAATTGATGAGATTTTATTTGTAAAATATTATTGAAATTTTCAAACAGGTAAATAGTAAAATACGTCAACTGGTAATAAAATAGGGAAACTCATTGGTTTCTCCGTCAAAAAATAATTAATATTAAAATATAATGAGATCAAATTATGAAAGGAATAAAGTAAGATAAGATAGGGTGCTCCGGCACCGAATGTAGCACACTTTGCTCGGCTATACTGTAGTTGGGTGAGGGGTGTTACAAATACCCCTTATCCGATCTACAGTGTAGCCGAACAAGGAATGTGCCACATTCTATGCCGGAGCACCCTCTCTTACCTTACTCTAGTCATTATCCATTTTAGTTCACATTTATTTAAATCAAATTATTTTTAAAAAGAGAAACCGCTAGTGTTTCCCCTGTTTTATTAATATTTAACCTGTTAAAATATTCACCTGTTTAAAAATTCAACATAACATTTTCTATAATTTCAATTCATAATTTCTTATTCATCCATATCCATTTTCATCACAATCCATATCATTAAATATTCATTTAATTCATTTACAAAAATACATATTTATTTACAACTCAAAATTTAATTTACAACTATGTATCTAATTACAAGTACATAATCATGCATGTGAGGGCCCTTGGATTATAACAAAATAGTGAGTGGAGGTGATAACGACTTTACTGCAGATCACGCTCCAATAACCCCTATCTAATCTCTACTGTATTTTATCTCCAGTACCTACGCGAGGAAAATCTATCGCGCTAAGCATTTTAGCTTAGTGATGCAATAATAGAATGAAAATATACTATTCAAATAAAAGTAAATATTTCATGTTTGTAGTAACATCAAAATAATAAATTTCTAATTAATTATGAGTCCTTTCACATTTTGTTAATCTTTAAAGATAATTGTTTCGTTAGGATCTTTTCTATTCATTTGTTTAATATTCAACCTTCTCAACTCTTTTCAATGCACAAGCAACCTATAACAAAACTGACTAAACTGGATACATGGGTTTTACTAGCACTGGGTACTTGGTACCTCAGGCTGTCATACCATCAGTCGCATAGTATCCACCTAGTATGCAATATAATGGCTTAAGAGCCAAATAATCATAGATGTGGAATAATCATAATTAGCACTGGACATTTAGTGCCTCGGGCCATCATACCATCGGACATATGAATGTCTGCCAGGTATGCAATATAATCAGGCTTAAAAGCCATAGGCAGCACTACTAAACTCATCCGTTCTTGGCATGCCAATCTATCCAACCCATACACTAATGATTAGGTATACATGGGCAATTTAACATCCTTAAATCATTCAATGTTCTCATTATCTCATCATATGTATCATTTCAATCATAGTGGGAACATAAGTCCCAATCACATATTCGCATGGTATACATATTCATCAAATCATTAGTGTTAAATACAAATTACAATTCAAGTCATTTTGTGAATGTTTCATAAATTTTAGAATTTGTACTTTAACTTTCCTCATTGATTTGGTCAAGATGCAGAATCAATTTGGCCATACTTTCTTCTTGAAAGTTTTAGATTTATGTCTTATGTTTAATTTGGCTTTGGAATCACTCAATTTGCATTTATATAGCTCAAGTTATGGCCATTTAACCAAAACTGGTCCAGTGACCAATTCTGGGTTCAGGTCAGTCCAGAAGAGGGCAGGTTTCTAAAACTAATTTATCGAGCCATTTTGGTCTGGTGACAGTCATAATTTGTGTAACACCCCTATGCTCAGTAGTGCGTTCTACTGTTCCTGTGACCAGTGTTGTCCGAACAGCTAGGATGCCAAGAACTACACTTAAATTTGGTGAGGAGACATAAAATAATGAAATACAAGAAAAGAAAATACAAGAAAAACAAAGGAAAAATAATAGCAATGAAATGTAACCAAGTTAAACGAGCCAAGAACCATAGCGATGGGTGACCGCACCGGGAAATTGCGGTGTGGACCGTTGACTAGCCTTGGACTGCAGGGAACCCTGAAAAATATTTTTAGGACTTAAATAAACATCTATTGAAGTATAAATTTCATTAGAAATATCAAAGAAAAATTAAATAATTAGTATAAAGAAAAAAGAAAAATCGAGAAACAGACAAAAATTGGTGTTACTGAAAAATAGGGAATATAACCCGAAGTGGGGCATTTTGGTCATTTGACACCTAGGGTTGCCTTTTGACCTCAATGTCCATTAAAAATAAATGATATTACACTTGGAAAATGTCATGAAAAATTTAAATAGTGGTACATAATATAAATAGTGAAAGTTTAGTGGCATAATTGCAAATTATGGAACTTAGGATTAATTAACTCATTAATCCAAAGTTAGTGCTCCACTAACCATGAATTATGGGACCTATATAAGCCTTGGGGATAGAATTATTTCTTCATCTTCAACCTCCCAACACCAAGCCGAAGTGAGCCTCCATTGAAACACCATGGCCGAAGCTTCACCACCTTCCATGCACCTCAATTCTAACCATTTTTCACACTAGTTTCCTTCATTAAACCTTGCATACTCAACTTGGGGAAGCTATTAGGAGCAAGAAAGTTAAGTTTTGGTGAGGTTTTGAAGAATTTCAAAAGTGGTAAGTATGTATTTTTAATTCTTATTTCATTAAACTTTGAATGGGCGTTGTGGTAGTTGATTTGTGGAAGGATTTTTAAAGTTTGATGAATTAGTGGAAATGTACATTTTGGCAGCCATGGAACCTCAATAAGAACAACTTATTCTTGCATGTAAATAGTAGTTTGAATGATGATTTAAATGTTTGATTGTATTGTACTTGAATTCCATGTGTAAGGTATGATTTGGAAGCTTAAAAAGTGAAAATGGCAATTGATGGATATGTGTAAATTTGTGGCAGCCTCATGAAGAAGATTGAAGTGTTTGAGTTCATGAAATATAGCTGAATTATGTTGTCATGGATGGCAGCATGTGTGTGTGTTATTTATTGATATTTATTGTGATATTGTGAAATGGAGTTTAAATTCTTTATGACATTCACTATTTTTGAATTTAACTATGGTTTTAAGTATCCACTATTTATGTGACTTATGATGTGTGATTTAAAGTTGCATTTTGTTAATGTTGTGCACTACTGAGACATTGGCTCAGCGATAGCTTTTCATTGCTGTCGCAGATAGACAGACTGACAAGGCAGCAGACTAGGCTGCTAGGACTACATTGAGAGTTTATCGGGTATATTGAGTATACCATATTTTGCATTTTGTATTGTAATGTATGTTCACTGTATGTATATATTATTTTTGGTTTTGAGCAGTTGTAAATTAAAATTGTACATTGAAGTTATAAAATAAATTGTAAATTATTTTAGCTTATAAAATTTGTGATATATTTCTTTTATCTCAGCTTTTGAAAACACTGGAAAAATTATTGTGGATTTGAGTTGGCAAATGTTGAGAAACATATTGTGTTGATTGAATATTAGAGTTTGGGGATTAAACAAAATATAGGAAGTGTTTTTTTACAGGTTTTTAAAGAACTAGTTTATTCAAAATACAGATGGCACTCTGCCAAAATTTTTACAGAAATTATTAATTCTTCAAATGTGTTATCTGGTTTCACTTCAGTTAAAAATTTTTTAACACTTGTAAATATTGCTCACCACTGTAAAAAGAAGTAAGAAAAGGTTTAAAATCCCTTGTAGTAAATTTAATGGGTTATCAGTAGATGAAGTTGGTAATTCATTAGGTATACTACAGGATCATGTTATGCCTTACGGAGGGGTAGGGTGTGACAATTTGACTCTATGTTCTTCATATGAATGGTTTCCCTATGTTTTAGGGTTACACAGGTTTAAGAATCACTAAATTTGAAGTTTTGTAGAGTGAGTTATGGCTGATTGATCAACCCTTACTCACAGATGCAGTACCCTATAGATTTCAGGGTTCCAGGTTTTCAGGTCAATTTTTCACATAATATTCAGGTGTCTTAAACCCAAAATTTGAGTAAGGTCTCTAAAACAAAGTTGTAGGCTATGTCTTAGGTTTCCAAATCATTTTGAATCATGTCATTTTGAGTCATATAATGAGAGTTATGCCCTAAATATCACACGGAGGTCAAAGGATACTTTGCTGGAATCTCAGGAAATTCCAGTTTCAATATTTGGCACTTATCCTAACAATTTGACCCATTTGCCCTAGGATTTTAGCTTGGGCTAAAATACAAAAGTTGTAGCTATGTGTCTTAGCTTTAATTTGGTTTAAGTTTCAAAGCAATTGGATTTGTATGGCTCAACTTATAGCCAACTCATATCCAAGAGTTATAATATATACTCAATTGCATCAATTAGGGTATAAACAAGAAAAACCCTAATCATACCAAACCCTAACAAAATTTCTCAAAACTTTAAAATAAAGAGGAAATCATAGCACTAACCTTGTTTCTTAGCTTCAAATAACCTTCAATCACTCTTCAATTCACTTAAACTTCACTTCACCTTGTTGAACTACTTCTTAGCTAAAATTCTTGAATTCTAAACTCTCAATTTCTTTTGTTTTTCTTGAGTGCTTTCTTCTTTTCAAGGCTCAATGTAGTGATTTCTATTGATTTCTTAAAGAAATCATGGAAGAAACCTAGGGATTCAAGTTTGATTTTGTGTGTTAATGGATGAAAGTATTTTGTCGACACCATATTTTGGCCGATCATTGAAGTTAAGGGACTTTAAAATCGACTCCCAGCCGACGTCCTTCGATCACAAATGACTTTTCCAAACACATCTATTGATCGATCATGAAATAAACTGATCCCACACTTAGTTAATTGTTTTTCGATCTCTTATCAGAGGGGTTTGAATCAATGACGTGTCTCCGGTTCATCTAGTCTTGCCTTCGATCTCTCTTTACAAATATTGTGGAAAGTCATTTAGCTAATGCTAGAATCGGGTTCCTCACTTGTGTGTCCTAGATATTTCTTAAAATAAAGTTAAAGGTTTCTATTTGGTCTACTGATGATCCCAATCTTAAGAATTCAAATTAAGTCTTTCCAATGTTCTAAAGATTTACCTAGTGTTTGGTCATGGCTAAGTCCGGTCTCAGGCTTACAATGTTTTTCGATCTCTTATACTTAGGTTAATGGTGGCTTTCAGGTTTGATATCCAATACGTCCAAACAATTAAGTACTCATACAATTTGCACACTTTCTGATCTCATCAAGAATTTGAACAGAAAAAGGACTTCAATTCATTTCAAAATAAAATTTACAAGTCATTCGGCTGGAGGTTCTCCCCTAGCCTATTCCCCAGATACATTGTCAATTCTCTCATCCCTTCCCTCTCTCTCGAGCTCCTCCTCGCTCTCCTCATCATCTCTAGGAGCAAGATCCACCATCCAGGAGAAGTCTTCCCGAGGATAACGTCTTTCGAGCTCGGCCAGTAGATCGCTATGTGCATTCACATAGGCGTCAGCTTCCCTCGTCACAGCCTCTTCTTCTTTCACTCTGATCTCTTCGATAAGGCGAGTGAGATCGGCAGTTCGGAGGGCCCGAGCTTCTTCTAATTCCCACTCCAGTTTGGCTATCTTATCCTTATAGGATTTCATCCGACCCTCAATCTCAGTGATATAGTCCTGGGCGGACGAAAGTTGGGCTTGGGCGGAAGCAGCGTCCTGGATCGCCTTCAGAATTTCTTACCTCAGGAGATGAGCCTTTTCGCTGATTATGTGTTGGTTCACCAGGCTCTCTACGCTCAAGCTCATCGTCTGAGCCAAGAGATTATCAAGGCTATCCGGGGTCAGCCTGTTCCGGTCATCCTGGAGGCATATGGTGGCACCCAGAACTTTGGCCAAGCCCGAATTCCCCCTAACTGATCGGTTCTTCTCTAGAGAGTGAATGAGGACCTGGGCACCACGGGAAAGGGTCCTTACAGCAGGTTGAGAAGATCCTCCCTCAGCACTTGAGGGAACAGGCAGAGGTGGCAGTTCTTCCTGTCTTGGAGGGGAAGGAGCGATCTCCACCTCTGGGAGCAGTTATTCCGAAGGATGGGACGAAGAGCCTGGCACTTCTCCTGAATCTCACCTTAGCGTCTGGGATGCTGCGGCGATCTTCATTTCTCGTACCTTCCGGGAAACCTCTCTTTTTCGCTTGCGGCTCTTCTTTGCACCTTCGCCTCCAACCATTCCTGCACGAAAAAAAACAGTTAATGAGATCACCTAAGTCAGGAGGCTAAAGATTTAGGTTATACCGATCCCTGGTCTGAGGTCAGAGAGCTACAGTTCATAGTCCTCATTGGCGATCATCTGCATCAACCACCACCTCAGTTCGGCCATTACGGGATATGAGCAAGAATACTTATAGGTGGCTACCTGCTCCTTCAATTCCTTTACCATGGCCTCCTCGTCTCTATTCAAAGTAATCTTTTTTGGAGTCGAGGGGACCAGGTACTGCCAACTACATGGAAAACCCTCGAAGCCGTTTGGAATCTTGCTCCTCAATATAAAGAATTGGTTCTTCCAGTTCTTCAGCGAAGAGGGGAGGTCGGTAAAAAGCCCACAATGCGGCTTGGCTTGGAAGAACCAGTACTCGTCGTCCTTCTGGCGAGTAAGCCTATGTAACTCAGCAAAAACCTTTGCTATAGGCTCAAGCCTTTTGGCTTGGCGTAACCCTCTGAAAGTCACCAGGATCCGCCATGAATTAGGGTGCACTTGGGCTAAGCTTACATGATGGAGCTTCAGAATGGCCTTAAAGAAATCGTCCAAGGGAAACCGAAGTCCGGCCTTTATTCCTCATACACCATGATCACATCATTTTCTTCAAAGAAATGGTTGGCTTAGAGATTGCTATGGCATTGTATAAGCTCAAAAGAGTCAGTTCGGAGGTTATACACTTGACTAATAGACTGCAGGTCGATTTCTTTAAGGATCGATGGCAATTCATCCAGGGGGAGATTTTCTTTCCCCGAAGTAGAGGCCCATTTGGATTGAGCCACCCGACCACAAGCTGGGACGGAGGTTGCAGAAGGTTTAGGTCGTCCACTTGGACTAATTACCTCAACTTCATCCAATGTCCACGAGATGTGAACGGAAGGCGGGCTAGCAGCTCTCTGACCCTCGGCGCCACTCATTTTCAAAAAAACAAAAGAAGTTTAACTAAGAAAAGAATCAAAATCCTTGAAGAAACGCGAGAATCTTGAGATTGCTAGCAAAGTTCTGAAAGTGACATAAGGGAGCAAGTGATTGACCCTCCCCCTATTTATACCCGTCTGAGCATTTAATGCTCACAAAGTCCCAAATGGCGCATCGGTTAGCGGAATTGGCTCGCTTTCCTAACACATTGCAGGAAGGTTTCAGAAACACAATAATAAAATCGAATAAATGAGAATGGTTAGCTAGGGTTATTGGATTGGGCAAACTTTCAAAGCCACAGATTGGCTAATGACGATTTAGTTAGAGATCAGATCGGATATGCACATCAAAGATCAAAAAATAACTAATGTAATAATTAAATAATAACCTTCAAATAAAATTTCATTTTATTTCTAAAAGGTCGGATTACATCATTTGGGTGATCTCAAAAGATCGGATTACATCATTAAGGGAATCTTTAAAGATCAGATTACATCATTTGGGCGATCTCTAAGGATTAATACTACATCTTACCCAGTAAGGGCCTATGTCAAAGCCTAGTCTTGTGGCTGAATCCAAAGATGTGTTTAATCAGAAAGCTAGCCACAAGTATCGGATAAATGTGCAGCTCAGATAGGGTGACTATGACTTTCATAATGGTGAGCAGAGTCATCGTCGATGTCATCGACCAGAACCGAGCTGCAGTCGGGACACTCAATATGGTGAGGAGCCAAATGAACTTCAAGAGGCAGTCACTGACATTAAGATTGAAATTAGTAGTCCTCTTGCTTGAGATTGGTTCACCGATTATATCAATAGATCGATTCGAGATCGGCACGATCGTCACTTTTGATCTTGATTGGTAAATTAGTCTGGTTCCCTCACTATCATTAGATGTTGTCCTCATGGTTCTCCGATCAGCGGGGTCGTAAATTTTCAGACGTCGGATTGTGTCCTTTTGAAATCTCAACCCTCCATTTTGATTCTCTTTTATTCTCAGACGTTGGATTGTGTCCTTTTGAATCTAAACCCTTTGTCTCCCATGATGAGATCCTGACCCTTCATAAGGAGCACCCGTTCCCTATAAATACCTACATGCAATACTATAGAAGGGACAGACAAAAAAGGTGGTAGTGATTATAGTGGAAAGGCTCTGAAATTTGATTCAGTCTTGCTACTTTGCCATTCAAAGCTTTTATAGAATCGAGAAACTTCAGAAACCAGTTTTCTTAAGTATCTCCATTGAAGGAGTTTTGGACCCTGAAATTCTTCATTTTCAGTGTTGGTTCATTACTTTGCGAGACCATTTTTTGTTCAGTTTCATCTTCATCGCCCAAACATATTATTCTCCAAGCTTGACTTCATTTCGACCCAGTTACCGTTGCTTCGGTTCAACTGCATTCCAAC